>NC_081824.1:40502500-40675000 GCF_030867095.1 Alligator mississippiensis
GTCATTTGAAAATCACACAAACATTCATGCATATTGGCATTATTGCTTTCACCCACCTCTAGCCTGCAAACGAAATGGACAGCTACACATAGAGAGAAGGGAACTCAGAAAGTGTGCTCCTAAACAACCTTTAAGCTTAGCTTTAAGCACCTGCCTCACTCCAGCCCTACTGAGCAAAACATGTAAGTACATACTTATTTTGAACATACATAAGATGAATTGAGGCTAACATGATAATTTGAAGATGCTTCCAGCCATTTAGGTAATAACAATGGACCTGATCATCAGCTGGGAATAATTAACATAGGTCAGGTTAAGTAAAAACAATTGTTCTGGTATATTCTACCTGTGTTCCAGACACCATGGGCATGTACATAAGTAGAGACAGCCTGTCAGGGAGGTGCTCTAACTTATTGCACTCTGTACACAGCATCACGAGTTAGAGTGCCATTGAACCCAACAGGCATTGCCCGTTGAGTGAGGGGGGCTCAGAGCCTGCCCACACCAGCCCCGGCCAGCAGGGGCTCCAGAAGGCTCCAGAAGCCTCCCAGGAGGCTGTCAGACTATTGCTCACCCAGCCCCACCCCAGCCCCAGGCCAAATGGCAATTGTCAGCAGCTGCTGCCATGTGTGCCCACCCCAGCTATCCCTGCTGGGGTTTTGGAGTGAGCCAGGCTGGGCCTGTATGGCAGGGAGGGCTCCCCCCCAAAACCCCGGCATGAGCCTCTTGACAGCACTAGAGCCTGTCGCACCCAGAGCTGGAGCAGTGGGGAGAAAACAAAGCCCCCTGCCTTGCAGGCCAGCCCAGCTCTCCCCAAGGTCCCAAAAGGGGTAGCCAGGGTAAGCCCACAAGGCAGTGGAGATTGCTTTCCCTCCCCCCATCCTAGTTCTGGGTGTGACAGCCATGAGGCTGCTATTTTCAAGAGCCTTGGGTGTAAGAAGGAACAGAGTACTTCCACCACGTGGGCCTGGCTCTGACTCCTGCTGCAGTTTTCGGGGGAGCTGGGCCAGGCCTGCAAAATGAGATGGCTCTATTTCCAGCCACTCTTCCCCCCCCCCCCCGGCCCAGCTCCTGGCATGGCAGTTTTTGCTGTTGTCAAGACGCTCACACAGCGGGGGGGGGGGGGAGAAAGGGAGCCCCATCACCTTGTGAACAAGGCCCAGGTCCCCCCAAGACACCAGCAGGAGTAGCTGGGGGAGCATGCATAGCAGGGGGGGATCCCTTCACCCACTACCCACCTGCCATGTGAGCATCTTGACAGTGGCAGAGGGGAAATGGAACTCCCTGCCACAAGTGCCTGGCTTGGCTACCCCTGCTGGGGTCTTGGGGGGAGCTGGGCCAGGCCTGCAAGGCAGGGGGCTTCATTCCCCCTCCCTCCGCCCCCGCCCCCCCCCCCCACAGCTCTAGGTGCAGCAGCCTCTGCCACTGTCACGATGCTCCCATGGCAAGATGCCCCCACCTCACAGGCCCAGGTGTAGTTGGGGGTGCTACGTGTGGCAGGGGGGATCCCTTCCCACACACCCTTCTTTCCATTGTGCAAGAAGGAGTCTCCTCTCTGTGACAGCCCCAGGGGGAGGGCTGATGCTTCCTTGTATGAGCACCAGTCCAGCCCACAAAGCCTCATGGGATATGGGTGGAATCACTCAAAATTAACCCTCATGGGGAACCTGTACACAGGTTAATTTTGCACCAGGGTACAGTTTTTGCATTATCACCCATTTTAAAAATGCTCTGCAGCCATTGATATTTGCTACATTATGGCTGTAGAGCACTTTTGGGGGCCTTCTTGTGCAAAAAATGTAACTTCTGTGAACGCCGAATTAAATGGGAATAAGCAGGTCTCTCTCACAACTCAACTAGTGAGGTCCATTTTGAAGAGAGGTATATTTTAAATGGAATTTATGCTCCATTTATGGATCCAAGTTCTACCCAAAGAAATCTGGAAGCTGTGTGAGCTTATAAAAGGGCAGTATTTAGTGCCCACAGAAATGTCAGATAGGTTAACTTGAGACACCTTTCTTTGCTAAAAAGGCAAAATATAGCCAAAGAGCAGAAGAACATTTGGGAAACCTGATTGTTAGATAAAATATACTTCATATTTCTTAGCTCTACTTAAAGCTGTGGAAAAGGGACCAACAAAAAAATCTAATTATGCATTCTTTTCTTCAACATCATGCCATGTGAGTTTTTATTAATCATCGTTCCAGAACAAAATGTATTTGCATCTATTCACGTATAAACTTGCTTGATCTTGCCAAGAGGAACATAAATATTCTGTCACTTAAAAAGGAAAACAGACATTCAAAACAATCCCCTGATCTAACAGTGAAAGGGAATGTGTCTGACACATTACTTTCTTCACAGTTTTGAGTAAAAATCACAACACCCCTTTGAATTTGATAATGAAGGTATCGTACTTGACTTTTCATAATACACCAGAAAACAGGATAGTTCAGCCAGTATTTTTACGTATTCTCATCTAAACCCTAATGCTGGAGTTCCTGTTCAGGCAAAACTACCATTGACCTACTTCCTTTGAGCTCAGTGGTCATTTAATCTGGAAAAAAAGAAAAAGAGTGCAAGACTGGATTTCATCCAAAGCCATTGAATGAGAAATTTTCCATTTACTTTAGAGGGCTTTTGATCCAATTCCCTGTGGTGACATTTCAGCCCTCTCTCTTATTTCACAGTGTCTGGATCTGACATAACAAGAGAAATCAAGTGTCAGACTGAGACCAAGTAGATATTTAGTGGTGTTTTAAGCCTTGTTTATATTGTCTAAGTGTTGTGCCTAACACCACCACTGAAGCACGTCCCATTCACTCACTCCCACTTCACGTGCAGCCAGTTAATTGGACTAGTTGATGGAGAGGAAGCCTGAAATTGCACATGCAAGACTCCACTATGCTGTCTACACAACCTAATTCCCTGTCTTGAGTACACATGCAGTGGTGGGATTTGTCACCTGGTGGCACTTCTACACACACCAGGGAGGAAGTATAGATAGGGTTCTAGATTTCACTACCTTTCCTTTCCTTATTTGCATACTTTCCATTAATAAGAACATAAGTGCCATACTGAGTCAGACCAATGGTCCATCTAGCCCAGTATTGTGTCCCCAGCAGTGACAGAAATAGATGTTCTAGAGGAAGCACATTGAACTGTATATCTCCAAAGTGATCTATCCCCTATTCAGTACCCTCTCTGACATCCACCATTATTGGTTTAGAGATGCCAGAGAAAATATCTACAACTGTACTGTTAAATAGTAATTAATTTATCCAATCCCTTTTTGAACTTGGCTATGCTATCCGTCTCCACCACCTCCTGTGACAATGGATTCCATAAGTTGAGATGTGTGGACCAAAACTGCACACAGCATTCAAGATGTTGTCACACCATAGATTTGTATAGTAGCATAATGATGTTCTTCATTTTGTTTTAAATTCCATTCTTAAAGATGTCCAACATTTTATTCGCATCTAAGGTCATTGCTGCATACTGAGCTGATGTTTTTGGAGAACTATCTATAATGACTCCAAAGTCTCTTTTCTGAGTCAAAACTTCTAGTTCAGGACCCAGCATTGGGTATGTAATGTTATCCATATTTACCAAGTTACATGAAAGCCACTTATTTAGATGCAGAAATATGGATTTAGAAGCCCAAACCCAGACACCCACTTTTGGAACTTTTGGCCTAAAAGTCTCTGTTCCTCAACATCCTGACATGGAAAATAAGAATAATAATGCAGCCTCCTTTATACTGATGGTAGGAAGCCTATTACTTTCACGCTCATGAGTAGCCTATATGCGGTCTTCCTGGGAGTCAAGTGAGTAGGGTTTTACTGTAATTAGTTAATATTTCCAGAGTGTTTCAAAATCTTTGATGCAGGATATAGAAAAAGAGGATGTTGTTATTATTTCTGTTGCTGTTGGCACAAGTGGACCTTATCATTATGAAAGTTTCCAAAGAGAGACAGGAAAAATGGCAGGCGTAAAGAAAAGGCCTCTGTAAGGCCTCAGAATGTAGCAAGCAAACCACAAATGCTTTCAGATAAAGAGTAGTTGGTAGAAAAAGAGCAAATTTCATGCTCCCCGGGGCAGTTAGATGTACAGGTCTGTATTCCTTCATTACATGAAGAACTATTTTCTATGTCATTTACTGAAACTTGGAAAAGAGCCGTTAAGCTGTTTAAAGCTTGAGTGACCAGTGACATCTGGTTGCCCTCTCTCCCAAATGTTTGCTGTTGTGATATTCTGCTTGTAACTATGACTGTGCTATAAACTCATTAAAACACTATGTATTCTGCCCCTTATTTCTCTACAGATGAACCTGAACTTAAAGGCTGTGTATCAATTCATAAATCAAATCCTAGTAAAGATAGTTCTCTGCTGGGAATTTTCACTCATTTTATGGCTTTGCTGTTTTACCAACATGGAGACCAGTAACTCATTTAAGAAGCCAACCCATTACATTAAAACAAACAAAATAAACCCAAAGCTTTCTACCACACACAGTATATGTATGCATTTAGCAGAAAGTATGCTGTATACCTGCTTCCTCTTGTTTTTTCCAACTAATCTAAGATTCATTCATTATCATTCCAACTGTCTAATGTTATCTGCTGAACTACAGAAAAAGTAAATAGCAAGCTATAACACTGTGTTTATAAAATAGCTATACTTCTGCTGTTTAATGCATTATCTGGCTCATATATCTTTGTGATACAGCAATGCATCTTGAATTCACAGTGTTGAAATGTGACCTGCATGGGCTTACAACTTTTTGCTGGGAGTTTTACAAGTTATCAAAGGATCTGTTCCTGAGGACTAAAACAAAGCAGTGAGATAATTGTGTGTGACTGTCTAACATGTGTCAGGGTGTTACTGCACAACAAAAGAACTTTCCTCTTTTAGTCTTGATAGTTTGGGGGAAAAAAGCCAAACAGCCAAACAAACAAGCTACGTAGAGGTCATTTATCACTTTAACATTCCATATATTGGACCGCTTCTAAACAGACCTTAAATTTTGGCTACAGAAGCCAGCGTGTTAAACAATAAACCCCAACCCACAGCCCTGGGTTATGTAGCTTGCAGCTATGCCACTTTATGCTGTGATCTTATCTAGATGAGTCAGGTCAGTACTTGAAAGTCTACTGTGTAAAGAGCAGCCCTCTGTGTGTGTTACAGGAAGTGGTATAGGTGACTAAGTAAATAACGCTCTGGTGAAAATACAACTTATGTTAAAAACAACTGACCTAATGCAGGGTCAAAGCTAAATGGTTTGAACTGCCATACGTTTAAGATTTACTTTGCCTAGGCAATAACGTTATAAGAAAAACTGTATGATTTATTTTCCTTTTTATTTCATTCATTTTTCAAAGATCAATGTATCAATTCATAAAAAAAATACAATTAAACAAAAAAGTTAGCCTCACTCTACAGATTCTAGTGACAGCACATATTGGCTGTATCTACATGAGTTGCTGACTCAGCAGTAGCCCGAAACTACTGCACAGTAGCAGTGAAAACAGAAAGTCTGATGTGACACTACTGTGCAGTAGTCTCAGGCTACTGCACAGTCAGCATCACAAAAAAGCCATTCCTTGATACAACTGCGCAGTAACTTGGGGTTCTGCACAGTCATTTACTACTTGTATAAACAAGCAGTAACAACTCCACAGTCAGTGTCTGGTGTAGAAATGGCCACTGTATTCAAGCCATTGCCAACTAGCTGCTTCAAAAGCAACTGTATTTAGAAAATATATGCTTCAGGTTTCAGCCACCCATTAGGAAAATTTTATCGGAGTTTCAAAAATTATACAATTGGAAAATGTTAGTTTCTAAAATAATATTTTCCAATACAAAGATTCCACATGTAATAGCTCTAATTTGGGACCGCACTGTGACAAATTAAGTGGATAGAAGTTGGTGTCTGCCTAGAAAACAGTAATCGCGATCTTCTAACATTCAATATAAGCAAAAAGGGGATAGTCCCCAAAAGTAACTTTCCCTCTTGGTGCTTCAAAAGGCCAATTTTTTTCACAGATGAAAAAAATAATGAGCAAAGTTGATTGGGAGGAAAATTTTAGAAAGAAAGATATGTAAAATTGTTAAGGAAAGTTAAAAATAATGGGGAAAATCCATGGTTGGAAGGGCTATGGAAAATAGGAGATTTTTTAAAGTTCATTACAAGAAAAAGAAATCAATGCATTTGGAGGTTCCATTACTAGACAGAGAGGGTTAAAGTGTTAAATTTATGCAAAAAATCATAAGTGTTCAGTAAAATGTCTGTTCTTTATTTTATAAATTGAACCAGGCATCTACACAGATATTTAGATACCTATAGATGTTTACAAGGATGATTCTTTGGTGTCTAACTCCCATTTGCTTTTCTAAATATCTAAGTCGTATTTTAAAATAGGACTTAAGGTCCCCTGGTCACTTGGAAGCTTTCTAAAAATTTCACCCCAATACAATATGCCCTCAAGATCATGTCACTGGATAAGTCTTACCATGGAAACTGCAGTTGATTGCAAGGGGCCAAATTCCTGGAAGATGCTAAGTAGCATTGGCTCCAATGGAAGTCCATGGTCATCCAGCATCAAACAGAACCAGAGGTGAGACTATCACAGCCCAGCTCCTAGATCAGAAGGTCACCTTTGCAACCTCCTGATTCTAGGTTTTTCTAAAGGCTAGATAATGCCCTTCATTTAATACAGACAGTAGTGATAATTGACCATAGGTTGACCTAAAGTCTAGAGGCAGAAATTATACATGAACTGGTAAAGTGATCAGAAATCAGTTCAAATCCGGAACACAGAAGATAAGTGCACATAAACCACTTTTTAAATGGCCAAAATCAGTTTAAGGTAAACCTGGATGGATGTTGTATCAGACTTAACTGATTTAGGTTAAACTGGTTTATTGAACTTCTCTCCCAGATCCTTTCCAGATTCAAGTTAACTCACAGTCCCCAGTATCCCATGATGATTTGTCTCCCCTACAAACTCCCCGCCTTCCAGGGTGGATTGGCTAGCCTCAGCCCAAGCTGTCTGGTCCAGCTCAGCAGGGAGGTGTGCTCTAGCACCCTCTGCATTCTGGCCTTGGACACTGTAGGCATGTGGCTGCATTTCTGGAATCCAAAGTGAATTTCTGTTCACTTGCTTATTGGTTTAATCTATGCAGCTTAAACTGAAGACTGAATCAATTCAGCCTCAGGCTTTTTGACTGTTTGCACTTAGCCACAGAGAGAATGGTTAACCCAAATCTCTAGACCATTATGTATTGCAGCTAGGACTTTGGAACACTCCCCTGTCACACTTGTGAGGACATCCTCAGAACAGCCTGTGGATGTTTTGTTTAATTCCTGTACAGGAGGAGTTCTCCTTCCACTGCAGAGCTACATTATGATATTCTGGCCCTTTTACCCATTATAAAGTGTCTGGCCTTGCAAGAAATTTCCTCTCAGACACTATTTCTCAAAGAAAATTATACAAAGTGTTAACTTTCTTTAAAAAGATGGAACATTGTTTTCTGAAGGAGAGCCCAAGAAGAGTGGAGTACTAACATTAGCACCAAGAGACTCAGAAAAAGAACTTCTACAAACTGTACATTAAATCTAATTAACCATGAAAAGAGAGATACCAGCCCTGTTTTGTATAAAAGCATCAACAAAACATGTTTTCTAACTGTGTTAGAAAACATGTTCTTCCGTTGACTCTTTCAAAAATACTTGGGAGGAAAGGGGCAGGGGTAAGCTTTTATTAATGAATCAGCACATTCAAAAAGGTTCATGTATATGTATTTTTGAGCATACTATTATAATTACCTTTCAAGCACAGTATATAAAGAAGTATTTTTGCTTACATATTTAAGACTAATCAGGTAATTTTAAAACAATGTAACAGTCATGTATATATGAGTTATACCCTACCCTAGAGATAGGATCTATGGACCAAGTCTGCTGGTTTAAACTGAAACAGAAGATATTGGGTGTTTTGTTCCTAGTGATTCTTTTAACTAATACTTCAAAGCAGAGACATGTAAAGAACATAATATAGCTTCTTAAATTAACTTTAATGATTTAAAGATTTATCTAATTCACTGATTCATTTTTCTGTATTTTGTTTATTAACCATCTTTATTCCTTTTGTAACTCATAAAAACTATTGCAATAAGTATATAAATAGAATCTAGAGATAATTTTTCTTGTGTATACTGAGTAAAGGCCAGTCTAAATTATTTTCTGTAGTGCTGGTTAATTCATTTTGATAAGCAACAAATTAATCTACCTGACCTTTATCACACTTTTACTCACCTTTTCAAAACCCTGAGGTTTTAAAAACAATAATTTGGGGCTTTTTATATTTTCCATCTGGGTTTTGAGTGTTTTCTCTGCAGACATAACGGACAGAAATCTCTTTTTAATTTGTTTTTATTTTAAACTAAAAAAGATTCTAATTTGATCTCATGACTTCTAGAACTGAACTGGGACTTTATAGAAAATACGAAGCATAAAGTATGACCTGAGAGTGGCAATAATGGGATTTTAAAAATAAAAGTTATTTTTAGCAGAGCAAACTTATTTTATCTCTACCAGAACTCTTTGATGTGATTGAATGGCAAATGCTTCTCAACACAGCACTGTGAGACAGTCTTTCAAATAAAAATAAGGCTGAGATCCCAACCACATTAGGCCATTTTAGATCATCAAACACTTATCCTGGAACTACAGGGTTGGCAGTTTCTCACAGTTTCATATCCCATTAACTTACAATCTCTTCAGTCTATGCTTTCTCAGAACTACATACCTAAATTCGTATGACTTCTTCCTTGATAACATCTATTCTGGTGTCAGAGCAGCCATACATAGTGTTTAATGAAAGAGACATGTTTACTGTACGCTCATGGAGTATTCTTTGCGTGTGTGTGTGAAAGAGAGAGATGATTTCTCTTATGGAAGTGATTTCTGTTGAGGTCTTTCTGAGTTCTACGCAACAGAAGAACTGCTCTATTATTTTCCTTTAGTAAAAAAAAAAAAAGAGTGACACAAGAAAACACAACCTCCTACTGTTTCATCTCAATAGGGTACAGTTGGATGTTGATATGTGTAGCAACCACTGCTGACTAAACAGCAACGCACTACCTTTACCAGGGTTAGCACTCCTCTGTCCACTGATTTTTCGCCCGCCATGCTTTGCTGTTATTACTATTGATAGGAAGAATGTTCTCCCCTGGGGGTCTCCTCACTGCCTGCTCTCATGATTGATTTTTTTACAGGGCTCCACCTCCCCTACACCCTGGACCATCACTCACCTGGTATCCTAGCCATTGTGGATTGCAGTATTTATCTTTTCAATCTTCTTCACTAAGTTATCTCACACGTTTCTCTATCCTATCTTGGTCAAGCCTGACCTTCCCATTACGCACATTAAATCAACATGGGAATTAGCAGTTCTGGTCCCTTAAGGCCCTCTTAATAGCTTTCTGTGGTAGAGGAAGATTTCATACATTCTAGATTTCATACATACCTAGATTGTAAGGCTGGAAGGGACCTTAGAAGATCGACAGGTCCAGCCCACTGCACCAAGCAGGGAAGATAACTGGAGGTCAGATGACCCCAGTAAGGTGACCGTCTAGTCTCCTCTTGAAGATTTCCAGGGTAGGTGATTGCACCACCTCTGGAGGGAGCTTATTCCACACTGTGGACACCCTGACTGTGAAGAACAGGGACCGGGGTATACCCTGAAGCAGAGCATGAGCCTTCTCTGCTTACCCCAGTGAGAAGGCAAGCATGTGAAGGGGTCACTGGGCTGTGAGAGATGCTCTCAGAGTGAGTGTTCTTTGGCCAGCAGAGGATCCCAGAAAGGGGCAGCCAAGGGGAGCTTCCATTGCTGCTAGGACAGAACCCTAGTACAGCTCCCCAGCCAGCACCTGCCAGCAGAGAGGCAGAAGGCAAAGGTACTCAGTGAAAGATGTGGGCAATTGGAGGATTGCTGACATAGGAAGTTCAGCCAGAGAGGGCTCAGGGCTGCATCCAGAAAGCTGAGGAGACCTGTGGCAGGATCAGCCAGAGAAAAGTTACTGTGTGAGAAGGGTTCTCCCCTCCTCCCAGCTCCCCACCCCACCCTGCTTCTTAAAGAGACAGTTGATGGATTCCCAGAGGGACTCGGACCACTGGGCATGGAATTTTTCTTTTTTCTTGTTAACTTCTGCAAACATGTGCTTAGGCTCTTTTTCCCTTGGGGACTTCTGCCCTGTGGAGGAAGGGGAATTGGGACTGTGCAAGCAGGTAATCCTGCAGGGTTATGATCTCTGAAGGCCCAGGGGCAGTGAGCACCCAGGGCTGGAAGATTCTTCTTTTTTGCAGCCAAGAACAGCAGGCTGGGGGCCTAGAGGCAAGGTGGAAAGCTGGGCCCCTGTGACAGGTCTCCCTCCCCAGCGCCATCTTTCTGGTTGTCCGCACCTTACTCGGAGCACCCTTGGGCCTCCTTTGTAATTCTTCAGTCCCGCCCTAATCTCTCCTGCCACATCTTGATGGATAATTATCTTTGGGGTTTTTTGAGCAAGACACTGCCTATTATTTTGGAGTATGTTGGAGTCTCTCCTTTTATGACTTGACCCCTGTTTTCTCTAGCTAGGCCTCCCCGTCCGAACCCACTAAACAGGTCTTGACTCCGAGGCTCTAGCTTTATTCTCTTCCAGTGGCTGGAGGCTTGTGGCCCCCTTTTCTGCTCCCTTATGGAGCCCAGCGTTCCCTGGCCTAGAAGCATGGGAGCCAGACCCACAACCAGAGGGCTGCTGGCCCAAAACCTGGGCCCAGCCATGAACCCACCTCCACCAGTTCAAACACAAAAGAAACCAGAAGACAAAACACAACCATACTCCAGTGCACCAGACCTCCCTGGCCTTTTCAAGATAGTCCTTAAAGTGCCGGGGTCTGTGCCCCCAAAAGCTGTGCCCTCACTGGCGCTGGGGTGCCTACTCCACAAAGGGTCCCCAAAATTAGGCCTCCTCTGACCCCTAATAGCCTCTCCCAAACCTCTGGTATCCTAACCAAAAGAAATATGAACAGTCCCGCCTGGGTGCCATAACCACTCTCAATAAAATAATAATAAAAGGAAACGTGATCGTGTCAGCTTACGTTTAGACTGGATTCATATTTTGGATCCCATCCGTCAGCTTCCGAGATGTCTGCTGCTTCTCAAGGTTCCACGGTCCGCTCTTCCAACTTTTGTACCACTCGTCAAGCCTCTCCCTGGAAGCTTTGGGATGCACTCCCTCATCTTCAGCTGTCTGCCCCCCTACTGCTGTTCTGCCCTGGGTTCTTAGAGTCCTGCCTTTTCTGGTCAGCTGACTATTTAACCCGGCCCAACCATTAATCCTGTCTTCTGCACCAGTTCTCCATGCCCAGAAAGTTCAGGCCTTAAAGGGGTAGGCCTGCTTTCTAGTGACAGGGCTAGGTTTCCCTTTTACAGCCCTATACCTTTGTTTTCCCCTTATATTCATTTTCAGATGGGTTTTTACCTCTATGATGTGGAATAGTTAAGGAAGACCAAAGGCCCAGGGAATGCCTTCAAGATGGCTTTCTTTCTACTCCTCTGCTGTATTCAACATTTTATATGAAACCTGTAAGAAGAGCCATAGTGGCACTTGCTTAAAGTCCTGTGATTGTGGTTAGAGAGCCTGTTAACCCCTAGATTAGGAACACACAGTGCAAACCTGGCCAGTGAAAAGCCTGCTGTATCTTAAAAGGTACTTGTGATGGTAGTGTTAGTTATGGGAAGTGTTTCCTGTGATCATTTGCATGCAAGAATATAAAATATTCTTCTGTTATTTTAGAGCAAAGCCAAGGATTAAATGTGAGAGTGAATAGAAAGATTTAGAGTGTGGCTGTGGACATACCATTATTATTATGTAACCCGGGCGGTACTCCAAGAGGTATCCCCTCTCCAGTTGAAGGGATCAAAGCAGGTGCACAAGCACTGTGGGAGCTATAGGGACTCTCCTCCCCCTATAGAGCAGAGCCGGACCACCAATGGGGACTTAACCATATACCTTTTAATGAGGGAACAATACTGGGAACATAACCAGTATAAACCAGGGGGGTATAGGGGACACTACAATGCCCCAAAGGGGCAGGATTCAACAAAGTTTATACACTTACAATCATAGACATATTTATCCAGTTGACAAAAGACAGGATTAATCAAAATGTAAAATGCAAACAGCAGAACAAACAATACTGGTTGGTATTACTGGAAATACAAAAGGCACAAAATACAAAAATTACAAGGAATATAGGGCCTAGGTACCTGGAGGGGGAGAAAGGGGGAAAACAAAATGGCCACTTTCTATTGCAAGAGGAATTTCTCTCTGTCAGCTCACTCACCCAAAGTCACCAAAGTTAGAACTTGAACTTAGATCTCCCACATAGTGGGCAGAAACTCTGCCACACAGCCACCAGTGCTGGTACTGCTCTAAGCTATTAGGGGTCTTGACCTTCCTGGATCCCTGGCCTCACATTGAGCTGCCTGGCCTGTGATTGGAGGAGCTGGAAGCAGAGCTGGGAACCCCTCAAGTCACTGCTCAGATCTTGTTGGAGCTGGGGAGCCTCTCCTGCTGGCTGCAGCCTCTCATAGCTGATCCTGGAGCCCAGTGGGGAGCCTCTCCTGCCGGCTGCATGCCAAGCTGATGAGGACCCCAGTGCTGTCTGCAGGTCCCACTCCTTCAGGCTCTTCTGGGGCAACTGCTCCCACCCCGCTGGCTCAGCTCTTGCCACCTCTTTGAAGCTCCTTCCTTGTAGTCCCTCACTGGTCTCTCCCCTGAGTCAGCCACACTGTCCCTTTTATCCCCCTCCAGGTGACCCAAGGGACCAATCAAGGGACATGGAGGGTGAGTCTCTGGGGCCTGATTGGTGAGGAAAGGGAATCCCTGGGCTAAGTCACTGCCAGCTAGCTCATCACAATTAAAAAATAATATTAAGGATTTTTTTTCCCTTGTGATTTGTAACTCAGGGCTATGAAAGGCCTTCTTGGTCTCTGAATGACCAAAACAATATTCTGTCTTGATGTCAGTCCAGGCAGCAGTTTTACCTTTCTTATATTTTTTGCTATGGTGTGTAAATATTTGTATGACATCTAGAGTTCTCAGTTTGACAGATGTAAATGAATTTAGCTTTTCAGCACCCTTGTGAGATTTTAAGTATCATTACCTTCATTTTAGAAATGAGGAATCCAGAATGCAGCTAGTTATATGATTTGAACAAGGTCATAAAAATTGTTTGTAATAGCATGAAATCAAGCCCAGATCTCTTCCCTGCCAAGTTAATCCTCACAGCATGTATTCAATACCAGGTTTTTGTGCAAGCCGGGGGCGAGCCAGGCCCGTCTTTGCGCACGTGGACTGTGGCCAGCAGCCCGGGCACACGGGGCCGGAGAAAACCGTGGGGCGGTATGGTACGCGCGAGCTAGAATTAGTTACGGAGGCGTAGTGGTTGATTGAAAAGATTATTTACTTACACCCAAGATGGTTGTGGTGTAGGCTGGACAGTTTTCCAGGTGCAGCTCCGCTTGAATCCTTGTTGGAGGACTCTGACAAACTTGGTTCTTTGGCCCCAGAGTGGTTTAGGCTCCGCGGGTTCGGCAATTCTTTCCTCATGGAGTTGTCGAAGCTCCGTGGGTTTTGTTCGGTTCCCAGGTCCCTGGAGCTGTTAAGACTCCGTGGGTTCGAAAATTGGGTATATAGGATAGGAATACGTCTAGGATTGCGCTCGGCGACGGGGAGAGGCCAGAGGCTGTTTAGACCTCTGTTGCCTGCTTAAGAAAGGCGCGTTGGGTCCGCAAGGGTTCACATCGCTTAAAGATCTTCACACAGCACGAAGTTTCCTCCTCCTGGCGAGTTCTGTATCTCTCCAGTTTTCCTCTCTCTTCGACTTGGGCGGAAACTACCCAAGCCTTTTGTACGGCTAGCAAGCCAATAGCTAGCCGCCACGTGTGCCTACATTTAGAACCGGCCAATAATGTGGCGCGAATCTAAATACAAATGGCGGGAACTCCTTTGCACTGTACATCTCTGAGATGCAAAAGAAATGCACCATGCAAAGAAGCTGCAAATTGGCGGGAAATTCCCTGTTGCACCGGAGTTCTCTCCTGCAGCAGAGAACTCGATCATGCAAGGAAGCTGTAATTTTAGCGGGAACATAATTTAGCATTGCCGAAGCACACACAAACAACAAACCACAACTTTGGGTTGTGACATCCCCCCTTGCTGAGAGCATAGCTAAATTATGCCATACTCTTCACTCTAGAACCTTGTCATGAGTCGTTAAACGAGCAGACAAGCAAACAAACAAATAAAGAAACATAAAATTTGCTGCCCTGGGTTTAAGTTACATAACAATCAAGAAACAATAATCAACACAAACACATAATCTGATTCATAACAAAATTGCACGATTAGGGCTTCAGTGGGCGTTATGGCGAAGTTGTACGTTAGGCCCTCACTTCTTTCAGTGATGTTATTCTTTTTAGGGCTCTTCCTCGCCACACGCTCTGAATCTCAGATCTGTAAACAGAAAACTTTCAAAAATAGATTAATGATCTTATTCAACAAACTTAAACAATTTTTATGGCTCAATTGGATGAAATCGTTGAGGATTCATTATTTGGCTCTTCTAAATAATGAAAACCTAACTCATAAGCCAATTGCCATTGGCCTGCATTTCCTAAAATCCGAAGCTGCCGCTTATTGAGTTCGGAATGCTGTAGGAGAAATCCAAACATGTATCGCTCCTCTAGGGTTCTTGGTGGCAGTGGTGGAAGATCAGATTCACGACGTTTGGTGCCTTGAGGTTCGGTCGGGTGTCGACAGTTCCGATCAAGAGACAATCTTGGCTCCATCAGGATACGCAGTTGTGGCAACTGACAAAGAAGATTACTTTTAATCACGTTTAAATTCCATGGCCATAAGATTTAGCCATGAAATTATAGCTTCATCAGATTCCATCTTAGATTCTTTATATAGCTGTTGTAATTCTGTTCAAGCATGAATGCGATTGGTGACGACATTTCGCTCATCAGTTGCTTGGTTGACCATGGCTGTAGGGCAAGCTGCTCTTTCGGGAGTTGATGTTGTTATAGGCTGAACTTGCCGGCGACGACGCTGCGTTGATGGGCGGAGTCGCTGACCGAACTCTCGCGGGTTCTTCAGAAGCTTCACCCTTTTTTTCCGGTTCTTTCACGTGGTTTCCCTCTTTCTTGGCGCCATTTTGGACTGGCATTTCAGGCCCCTTTTTCTCAGCCGCTTCTTTGACCGCTCGGATCGCCATCTGCAGCTGGGTTTTCAAACTTAAGTTCTTTTGCATTAGATTTATTATAGTACGAAAAGTTGCACTACCTTCTCCCCCCTTTGTGTACCACGGGGCCACCCTCTCATCTGCGGCTCATTTCATTTCCAGGTTTTCGCGGAGCTTGGATGGTAGCTCACGACCCCTTAATTTAGCCGCCATGAGAGGAGGGAACCAGCAGATCGACTCCGGTTCTTCACTCTCCCGAGCATATCGTAGGCATCGGGCACACTCCTGGGTGAAAGTGGGGTTTATTTTGCCCGCCAGGTTGGGTCCAGTGAGGGACACAGTATCGAGGGGCCTGAACAGGACCCGCTCGTCTCTCATTATATACCCGAACGCCGCGGGGAGCAAATACACTTCCCTCTCTCTTGGGACTTGTTTTCGGAGACTCCCTCTTCTCCCTTTAGCGACAGGCATCTGCTGACAAATTTTTCACCCGTTCCACCTGTCTGGTGGTAAGCGATATGCGCCTCCAGTTTCACAAAGCTTTTCACTTGGCGTTGGTTATCGCACCAAGGGCAGTTTTGAACCAATTTTAGCTCTAGTGTATTTTCTCCTGATCCCATCCTCGTCGCCATGTGCGGGCCAGGGGTGAGCTGGGCCCGTCTTTGCACATGCGGACTGTGGCCAGCAGCCCAGGCACGCGGGGCCGGAGAAAACAGCAGGGCGGTATGGTACACGCGAGCTAGAATTAGTTACGGAGGCGTAGTGGTTGATTGAAAAGATTATTTACTTACACCCAAGATGGTTGCGGTGTAGGTTGGACAGTTTTCCAGGTGCAGCTCTGCTTGAATCCTCATTGGAGGACTCTGACAAACTCGGTTCTTTGGCCCCAGAGTGGTTTAGGCTCCGCGGGTTCGGCAATTCTTTCCTCACGGAGTTGTCGAACGTGTGCCTACATTTAGAACCGGCCAATAACGTGGCACGAATCTAAATACAAATGGCGGGAACTCCTTTCACCGTACATCTCTGAGATGCAAAAGAAATGCACCATGCAAAGAAGCTGCAAATTGGCGGGAAATTCCCTGTTGCACCGGAGTTCTCTCCTGCAGCAGAGAACTCGATCGTGCAAGGAAGCTGTAATTTTAGCGGGAACATAATTTAGCGTTGCCGAAGCGCACACAAACAACAAATCACAACTTTGGGTTGTGACCGTTTTAACATTCTGATTTCAAATTTGCATAACATTCTGACTAGATCTGACATAAATTTATGGGGAAAAAAATCAAGGTTATCAGAGAGAATAAAGAAATTATACTTACTTCCTCTCTTTTTGCATACATTGAAAAAATGATTATTGTATCAATCAAAACCTTATAAAAAGCCCAAGATAGATTTCAGATCAATAAACATCAACTTATTATCATTTTAATTTCCAGTTGTTTTCTAGCAGCTGTGGTTGGCAAGAGCCTCTCTGACAATTATTCGAGATCAGGGATGAGCTAACCTTCCTGGATCATAAAGTAATAGCTGAGCAAGCTCAGATAGTTTGAAAATTCTAAAAATCAAATGCAAATGTGGTCAAGACAGAATTGCTGAGATATCTGACCTAATTTGACCTCACACTATTTCTCAGAAAATCCCTTTTCTCTGCCCCTTGAGTAACGGGGAGCAGCTGCTAGGGACCACACCCTGGTGGTAAGGATGCGGAAGGCGGCCTCTGGGGACCCTGCCCCAGTGGTGCCACCTACCCTGGGCTCCTCTGAGGCCTCCACCCAGACAGAGCCCATGGTGGGGCTAGTGGCCCCCTGCCCCCCTGTCTGTGGGGGCTGCCTGGCAGGGACCTGGAGAGAGTGGGTGGGGGAGGGGTCTGGAGGCTCCCTTGCCTGTCCCTCTTGCGCCCAACTTCAGGCCCTGGAGGAGCAGGTGAGGGAACTTCAGGCTGAGGTGAGCAGGCTATGGGGAACAGGGCTGCGGAGGATGAAATTGACATGTATTTCCATTCTCTGCAGGATCAGTCTTCCAGCAGACAGACCTCCCAGGAAGCATGCACAGCAGAGGAATGGCAGAAGGTGACCACCAGAAGTAGGGCTGCTTGGGCTAGCATGGTAGTGGCTCCCCAGGTACACCCGAGGAACAGATTCGAGGCCTTGGCAGCCTTGGAGGAGAAGGTCAAAGCGGATGCCTCCAGGGGGGATGGTGCCACTCTACACACGACACAGTCTGAGCAAGGACGGAACACCATGAGGAAGAAATGCCGAGTCCTCGTCATCAGAGACTCCATCCTGAGGGGAACAGAGGGTCCCATCTGCTGACCCGACCCCATGGCACATGAGGTCTGCTGCCTGCCTGGGGCTTGGATTCAGGATGTTACAGGCATGATTCCAGACCTCATTCAACCCTCGGACCAGTACCCCATGGTCCTAATCCACATGGGAACAAATGACATGGCAGAGAGCAGTCCAGACCACATCATGAAGGACTACAAGGCCCTGGGGGCCAAGCTCAAGGAGATTGGGGTGCAGATGGTATTCTCCTCATTTTCCCAGTAACTAGATGCAGACAGCACCAACAGAGTGGTCAACCGGAGGCTTCAGAGTTGGCGCTACCAGGCAGGCCTCGGGTTCCCCGACAACTACCCGCATTTTTGTGCAGGGAGCATGCTCAGGTGGGATGGGCTTCACCTCTCCCCTAAAGGCAAGCGTGTCTTCTCTTCCAGGTTGGCTGCTCTCATACGGTGTGCTTTAAACTATCTTCATTGGGGGATGAGGCCACAGGGGAACACGAGAACACTTCCCAGCTAAGACAGGTGACAAGCACAAGAAATACCCAGGGAAGTGACAGGGGCGTGAATAGTCCTGGGATCAGGGGGGAGGTGCATTCACCCATAGGAGGCCTTAAATGCCTCTGCACTAATGCTCGTAGTATGGGGAAGAAGCAGAAGGAACTTGCCCTCCTGCTGGCTAACACAAACCTGGACATAGTGGAGCTCACTGAAACCTGGTGGGATACAACCCATGATTGGGTGGTAAACATCAAGAGCTACAGACTGTTCATGCAGGATAGAATGGGGAGGAAATCTGGCACTCTATGTCAAAGAGCAATACACGTCCTTAACAAACAGAACAGGGTCAGAGGAGGAACAGACTGAAGTGCTCTGGATTAGAATACAAGGCGATCGGGGGAAAGGGACTTAATGGTAGGTGTCTACTATCAACCACCCAGGGAGATAAGCTGAACCAGGAATTCTCAGGTCAGCTTGCGAAGGCAGTTAGGTCAAGGGACGTGGTCATCATGGGTGACCTAAACTACCCGGACATCTGCTGGGAGAAGCAGTCAGCCAGGTATGACCACTCACGTAGGTTCCTAGCCAAGATACAGAACCTCCACCTAATCCAGGAGGTGCACAGTCCCACCAGGGGAAGTGCCTTGCTGGACCTGGTCTTGGCCACAGGCGATGACCTAGTGAGGGAACTGTGGGTTCTCGACCACGTATGTGATAGCGATCATCACCTACTGGAATTCACCATCCAGCACAGGGTGTCAAAGACATGCAGCAAGACAGCAGCCCTTGACTTCAGGAGGGCTGATTTCAATGAGTTAAGGAGATTAGTTGGGGAAGCACTGAGATCCCAGAGGTTAGGGGAGTTGGAAGTCCAAGACAAGTGGTCGTTCCTTAAGGAGACAATCCCCTGAACCCAGAGGGTGACAGTCCCAACGCGAGTCAAAGGAGGCAAGAGTGCTCAAAAGTCCCCATGGCTCACCAAAGGCATTCAGGAATGCCTGAAAGCTAAAAAGGAGGAGTACACCCAATGGCAGGGAGGGGCAGATTATACCTTCATTGCTCAAGATTGTAGGGGGGATGTTAGGAAGTCTAAGGCAGAGGCAGAACTAGGACTAGCGACCAGGATCAAAGATAACAAGAAGTCCTTTTTTTAAATACATAGGGAGTAAAAAGAAAGCACTGGGTAATGTGGGGCCCCTGAAGGACATGCTTGGCAATCTGGTGGTTGCACCAGATGATAAAGCTGAACTCTTTAACAAATTCTTTGCCTCCATTTTTCTGAGCAGGGACCGAGACACCTCCCCCACTGGGATTCTGGACAGACTCAGGAGAGGCACAGCCAGGCCTAGGGTCAGAGAGGACCTAGTTAGGGAAATTCTGGTGGGGCTGGACGTGTTCAAATCAGTAGGTCCAGATGATCTCCACCCCAGGGTGCTGGGGGAATTGGCAGAGGTCATTGTGGAACACCTGGAATGACTTTACGAGCACTCATGGTGGTCTGGCCAGGTGCCAGAGGACTGGAAAAGGGACAGTGTGGTCTCCATTTTGAAAAAAGGGGAGGAAGGAGGACCCAGGAAACTATAGGCCCATTAGTTTTACCTCGGTCCTGGGGAAACTGTTTGAGAAAATTATCCAGGAGCACATCTGCGAGGGACCAGCAGGGGAGATTATGCTTAGGGGCAACGAACATGGGTTCATTAGAGGCAGGTCCTGTCAGACCAACCTGGTTGCCTTCTATGACCAGGTCACAAAAATCTTAGACGCAGGTGTTGCAGTAGACATAGTCTTTCTGGACTTTAGGAAGGCCTTCGACACTGTCTCTCACCCCATTTCATTAAAAAAATTAGGTGACTGTGGCATTGATGCCTACACAGACAGATGGGTCGCAAATTGGCTGGAGGGCTGCACCTACAGAGTGGTGGTGGATGGGTCATTTTCTACCTGGAGGGAGGTGGGAAGTAGGGTCCCCTAGGGCTCAGTCCTCGGTCCCACACTGTTCAACATCTTCATCAGCAACTTGGTCAAGGGGATGAAAAGCACCTTGTTCAAATTAGCGGATGACACTAAGATGTGGGGGGAGGTGGGCACACTAGAAGGGAGGGACAGGCTACAACTACATCTGGACAGGTTACAGGGGTGGGCGGATGAGAATAGGATGGGATTCAATACTGACAAGTGCAAGGTACTGCACCTAGGGAGAAGGAACCAGCAGCATACCTATAGGCTGGGGAACTCCCTTCTCATCAGCACAGAGGCAGAAAAGGATCTTGGAGTCATTATCGATTCTAAAATGAACATGGGCCACCAATGTGAGGATGCGGTCAGCAAGGCTAACCGCACCTTGTCATGCATTCACAGACGCACCATGACCAAGGAGGTGATCCTCCCCTTCTATGCAACATTGGTCAGGCCACAGTTGGAGTTCTGGGTGCTGCACTTCAGGAGAGATGTGGACAGCATTGAGAGGGTCCAAAGGAGAGCCATCGGCATGATCAGGGGGCAGCAGGACAGGCCCTACAAGGAAAGGCTACGGGACCTGGACCTGTTCAGCCTCCACAAGAGAAGGCTGAGAGGGGATCTGGTGGCCATCTACAAACTTACCAGGGGGGACCAGAGGGGAACGGGAGAGTCCCTGTTCCCCCGAGCACTACTAGGAGTAACTAGGAATAACGGCCACAAGTTGACTGAGAGTAGGTTCAGGCTAGACATCAGGAAGCACTACTTCACACTCAGGGTGGCCAAGATCTGGAACCAACTTCCAAGGGATGTGGTGCTCACTTCTACCCTGAGGGGGTCTTCAAAAGGAGGCTAGATAATCACCTAGCCGGGGTCATTTGACCCCAGCATTCCTTCCTGCCCATGGCAGGGGGTTGGACTTGATGATCTGCTCAGGTCCCTTCTGACCCTACTAACTATGAAACTTTGTACACTATACTGAGGATATGACTACATTTAGAGCTTGGGAGACAGCAGATCATGAATGACACATGTCCTCAGAGGCTGGGGGTGCACAGTGACCACCCACAAGCAGCAGCAGTGGTGGTGGTGGCGGCAGGGACATGGCAGCAGAGAGTGAGGAGCTCCCACAGGAGGCCACAGCAGTGTCAGCAGCAAGCTGGGGGTGAAGAGTATTGACCAGTGATCAGCAACCGCCCACAGACACCACCAGCGGTGTCAGCAATGGGGGCGGGTGGTGAACTGCGACCGCCTGCGGGTGCCTCCAAAAGTATCGGCAGCGCTTCTCTCAGGGGCTGCACATGCGCCCATGTGCACCCCCTACGTGTCACTAATGCAGCAGATGAAGAACCAATTCACTAAAATTCAACATGAGGAAGGAGAAATGCTGAATCCTTCTCAAAGCTTGCATTGTAGCATAGTAAACAGCACACCTCCTCTTTCTCCTTACACCACCTATGAGCTGCAAGAAGTTTTAATGCAATGTTTGGCTTAATGTAATCATTTCAATTACTGCATTATAGGGAAGCCAACTTTAATTAATCCTGAAAATATGGATAAACTTGCTCAAAATGAAATTATTTGCAAAATTTGAGAGTCTCTGTATATTAAATAAGAATGATTTAACTATTTGCTGAACAAATAATGTGAAAGTGCACCAAATATTGGGCTAAGATATTTAAGCAAATTTAAGGAGCCCAATATTTCAACTTGACCTAACACCTGACTCTTAAATATGTAGTTAGGCACCTACTCATTCTACACACTCAAATAAGAATTATGATGCCTGAAAACCTGACATTTGGGTATTTAATGTAGTTTGCCATGTTTTAAAATTACCCTACCAACAGCACTCTTGTCAACAGTAACAGTAGCAGAAGCATAGACCTTGAAAGTCAGCTTCCTACCAGACACAGAGCTAAATAATTACATTTTTTTTTATTTTCATATTTTTGCCTATCCTGGAACAAAAGCAGTTAAGCATCATGCAGAGCAATCCCGTCTTTCAGTAATCTCAACACCAATGCCATGTTTCCAGAGAAGATGAAGTGTTGGTGTAGTCAAGACAATCCAGGAAATATGTGAGAAGCGAGGTTTTTGGTGGTTTTCCATCTTTCACTGAACCAACTGTAGAGTTGGGAGAGCTGTTATACAAGTTTGAGGGCACAAAGTACCCTTCTTTACCTCCCAGCGAGCCATTCTGACTCAGAATTTGACTCTAACTAGAGACCAAGACAGAGAGTTTCTTGGACAGCAACTTCCCCACAGAACTTTGCATTAATAAAATTAACAGCACTAACCAGCACACATTCGCAAGACTAGATATTTATTTGCCTGCATGTTGATAAAAGAAAATTGGAAGCGATGTGCAGCAGTGACATAGGGTATATGCCAAAGTTTAAAAACCCATGCCTAGGGTGACAACATGTCCCATTTTAGCCGGGAAAGCCCCAGATTCAGAGGCTGGTCCTGGCCAGCTGGTGGGAATTATAATGGGTGTTGTGGAAATACAGGGGCACGGTCTAGCCAGGAGTAAAAGCAGCATGCAGCCCCACCCCCACCAAGTTGTGGGAGTGGAGGGGGTGGGGAGAGGGCAGTGTCCCAGATTTCTCTGATGATGTCCTGGACTTCTGGGCTTTCCATATGGTCAGCATACCCATACCAGGCCAGTGTGCCATGTGCAACACAAGCCCTGCACTGGGGCCAGTGCATGCTGTATACAGTGTGGGGCTACACTGGGCACATATGCTTCATGTGACAAAGCGGGTGGATGCACTACATGCACTGCATATGAGCCCTGCTGGACTGGCCATGCGTGCTGCTTCCAGTGCATGGGGCTGGTCTGTGGGTCCAATCCATCCTGCAGAACAGCTCTGCCCTGCCTCATCTAGCCTGCGAGCCCAGATGAGTTTGACATCCTTGCTATTAAATAATGTAACACAAAAATCTGAGAGGATCTAAATGCAAGGGTATATCACCAGGGCAGGATGTGTATCTTCCTGAACATTTAACCCGCACTGCAAGCCAAACATGGTCTACCAGAAAGCTGGGACTTGGGTCACCCACATTCTAGACCCAGTGCTGTCACTGTGTTAGGCTTCCTGGGTTATACAGGACCAGACATATCACTTCTCTGTGCCTCAGCTTCTCCATCCTGAAAATTGAACTAATGGTAACTGACCTCCTTTATACAGAATTTTAGAACCACTGATCTAAACAGCTAAGTGCTTTCATTATCCTTAGCTGGTGTAAAATGCAGCACAACTCCCCTGATGTCAGTGGAGCTATACTGATTAACATCCTGATCTAAATAAAAAGCAGCTAAGAAATACATTTTGAATCTTTACTAAAATCCTATTCTATTACTTTTTGTGGCATCATTTTTAAGAAGTCACTTCCTGGTTTCTATCACTTGCTAAGCACATTTAATGAATGAAATGCATGCCATTTTCTATGTCGCTTTATGCCCAGTCACTCCAGTTTTATAATTTAAACTTGAAATATTTGGCATGAAAGCAATCAAGTTACAGGAATGCTTTTCATGTTTACTGTATTTTTTTCTTTAATATATACCATTTAGAAATAATCAGATGGCAGCATGTACGAAATCTGTTTCTTTATAAATTACACCATCTGTCATGAAATGCTTGTCAGGTTCAGTAGTAATTTTCAAGATTGCGTAATTGCAATGCAGTACTGCATGATTCGGTGCTGACTAACGTGATCCTGGATTGAAAAAAAATGTAACTACTTATGTTCCCCTCTTCCTTAAACCAGAATTTGGTGTTCTGTACTCCCTAAAATGTTTGTGTCACGGGGCAGTAAGGTGCCTTCTCCTTTAAGGGCAGACACCGCCTAGAGAGAGGGCCCTAGCAGTCAGGAAGAAACCCCACAGGTGCAGGTTACTGTGGCAGCAGGCTAATGAGGGAATTAGCCTGCACCTGCACCCAGTCAGCAGGACCAGAAGAAGGCAGGGTCCTATGCACATATAAACTCCAGGGCTGGGGCTAGAAGGTTAGTTCTCTGGTAACAGCTAAGAGGGAAGGGGCTCTCATAGAGGAAGCTAACTGGAGATGCTTGACTGCCTGTCCTGTTTTTGGTAGGATTAAGGGGCTATAGGAGCTCATAGGTACTGGTGGTGAGGGAGGCAGCCCAGTAAACTGAGAGAGAAGCTTGTCTTCTAAAAGGGGTTAGAGTGTGGGCCCCATGTTATGGTTGTGTTGTAGCCCAAGGGCTCGTGTGTTCTGTTGTTATTTAAACTGGTGGACTGAGCTGAGGCTATTGGGGAGGAGGAGGCCTCATTGTGGCACACTACAGTGTGGAGACCCCAGCGCCAGAGGGCACAGTGACAGGGAGTGAGCAGGCCCCAGCACCAGAGGGTGTAGTTACTGAGGCTGGACTAAGCTGAGGCCTCAACACAAGAAGGCAATGTGATACAAGAGTAGTTTTGGAGCCACATATCTAGCCCATAAGGCTTGGGAGTATTGTAAGGCATCTCCTAAGTGTGGGTGCCCATATTACAGAGCCAGCACAGTCACAATGCCCTAGGGACATCACGGCCATCCCAGGGGTGGATGTATTGTGACAGTTTGCAGTCAGAACGATATTTGTTTTATGGTATTTTGACACTAGACAACAATGTTGGGCTCTGATATTATCATGCTGGACATAGGTGTCAGAAGGCTGGGGCTAATGGGGCTTAGCCCCCCAGTGCAGGCAGCCTGGTCATGGGCTTGGGGCAGCTGCAGCAAGGGGGAGGGGTGCACACACAGATGAGTAGCAGGAGCCTGCAGGCAGTCGGGAACTTGGCCTGACCCAATCCATCCCACGCTCCGCAGGTAAATATGTGGAGGGGAGGAGAGGGGTGTGGAGGGGCAGATTGAGGCCCCTGTGTGGGGGGGTGAATAGGGTCCTGGGGTAGGTTGTAGGATGCTCTGAGCCCAGGCAGCTTCCCCAGGAGCATAGGGGGGGAGTTTCCACTGCTGCACACACTCCCAGGGCAAGCACAGGGAGTACATGCCCCCTAGATTTGTATGTGGGGTGGAGATGGCTGCCACTGTGTGCTGGGCTCTGTCCCCACTGCCAGGGTCCAAGCAGCTGCACAACACCATGTGCTTATCACAGCCAGGCAGGCAACGCAGCCACATGCTCAGCCCCCCTCCCCCCCCCCCCCCCCAATCATATTTTCTTTCTCTGCCTATGATGCTGGAATGCTGTCACAATGCATATTTACAGAGGTGGTAAACTGTGTTAATCTGAAGTCAGATGCCAGTATCTGATGAAGTAGGAGAGCTGCGCCATGTGTGAGGTGACTCGCCTGGAGTTATATCGCATGTATTTGTATAAATGGTGAAATGTGTGTCAGCACTGAGAAAATGGTGGTGGTGAGCTTTTGAACTAAAGCACCTTTGTGTTTTAGTTCAAAAGCGCACCACCACCATTTTCTCAGCACTAATGCACCTTTTGCTGTTTATACAAATGCACACACTGCAGTGCCAGGAGCTTTTAAAACACCCAGCACTGCAGCACAAGCATATATACAAATGCCCTACAGTGCCACCATGCCTCACTTTCCCACATCATATTTATGATGTCTCATAATGACTTTGTAATATGTGAATCTGCTCAACGTAACAAAGTACTTAAAGATGGTAACCTTAAAATATATGCAGATTTTGGGGGATCAGGGGGAGGAAAGAGTAAGGACTGCAAAACCAGAATTAATTATGAGCAGGACCAAAAATCAATAGACGGGTTTCAAAATTCCACTCCATTCTTTATGAATCTTTACAGGTGACTTTAATTAAGCAACAACCAAGCTCCTACAGTTCTCCTGCCAGCCCACACAATTCTCATTAATCATGAAGGTCTAATAAGTGGGCTATCTCTGTGGCTGCTCCATGGGGATGCTCATGGGAATGTGATATTTAACTACTGTTCTGACCTTGATTTCAAAGATGTTTAGACAAAAGCTAAAAGAAATGTTACTGTTTCTATGATATTTTTCTTCCAGGCAACATTCTTTGCCTGAAACCACATACATTCCTTTGCTGATTTATTTGTTTGTATATTATCAAATTGGTCAGATGCTCTTTCTTTGGTAGGAAAATACTACAACTAAGTACTACTTTGTAGGAAAGCACTAAAATCCCTCTTTCTTTTTTTTTTTCCAGGGGGGAACTAAATCCATATAAACAACCCACCCTAGAAACCATCTTTACATGTGCTTTGGCGGGGGGACACTTTAATTAGAGTGGCTCAGTGAACTGCTCTAATTTAAACACCAAATGTTGCATGTATTCAGTCCCCTCATCACCACTTTGAAGCATGGGGATGCTGAATAGATGTGATGTGAAATGCAAGCAATTAATCAAGTCTGTTCCAACACATGCTAATTAGCACATGTTGGAGCAGATGTCCAGCAAGTGTATAGGTGCCCAAGCTAATACAAACTCTACTTTAAGACCTTGTTTCTGACTGAGCCTACTGTTCACCTGTTTTTTTTGTAACCATCCAGGATCTATTCTGCTTGATTGTGTTTCTCTTCAAGTCATTGCCCTGAGACAAATCTGTCATTTTGTTTGCAGCCTCAACTGGATGCTGCTAAACTTTTTTTTTTTTTTTTTTTTTCACCTATGTCGTGAAGCACAGTATAATGCTTTAGGGTATAGATGAGAAAATTATCATGTTCTCAACTTTTGTTCTATAGATCTTGCATGGAGAGGAACTGATTTATAGCTAAAAGGTTTGTGTTGCAGCTGCTTCTATTGAGTTGTATGACCTTGGACAAGTCACACTTAGATTTTCAAATTTAGACAAAGATCATTGCAGTATTTTAATACATTTATACATGGGCATAAAGATATTTTTGAACCTGATGCTTCTGAGGGATGAATGAAGTTTTAATAGTAAAGTCTATATCTTGGAAACACTGCAGTCCTACAACACTGGATAACTCATGTACTTTGCAGCAGACCTGCTCATAGGATTGTAGTTTAAATATAAAGAGGTGCCAAGCAAGTGCAAATATGCAACAGAGACCAATTCTTTGCTCCAGCTGCTGGGTATGCTGGAAGCTAACAGGTGCTAAGCGGGATGTCATTGAAATCACTGAACTCTGAAATAGCACACTACAACACAATGGAATTTAATTTTACAAACATTTATTATTTCTTTATTTTACTTATTTGGATTTAAATGGATAAACCTAAAAGAAGAACCTAGCCAAAGACTGAAGTACCCTTTCTATTACAGAACCAACAACAGCGGTTAGTTCAGTTTACAACACTGGAAACCACGGGGCAGAAAAGCATGTTAGAAACCAAATTAAACTTCCTTTTCAAGTGCCCAAAAGACACTGCTCCCAGTTCGTTCCACTTTCAAAAAATGGATTGGCTGTATGCCACAGAGGTGTCTTGGAAGCAGAGTCAGAGCCAGAATCCAATACTGTTTTAATATTTTGTGTAGGCTAGTTATTGGCTAAAATGGATAAATGGCTTGGGGAGCTTGAAACAGAAGCCAAAACCCAGGTTTTATCACACCCAGGTCAGTGCCAGTGAACCAGAGTCATATTCCCTCCCTATTCTTTTCTCTCCTTCTGGCCCCACATAGCCTTTTTCTATGGCTGTTGCGTAGGCCAACTTCAACAGGAAAGATGAAGGGTGCTCTTAGCTGTGCCTAAACCTGGCTAAGTGGTTAGGATACTTTTGCTGTGCAGTAAATTTAGGTCCCCTTAGGCTGAGGGTCTAGAACTTGGGTCTTCTACTCCATAGGCATATGCCCTAACAACTGAACTATTAGGTAAAGATCTACTGAACTAGAGGAGGCAGCAAGCTGATTTCAAGGGCAGATCCTGGGGTCACACTAGAGTTGCTTGTGCAGCCCCTGCCCACTGCCCTCCTGTCTCCTGCCATCCAGCCCCCACCATTCCTCCTCCCCTATGCCCCCTGCCCTCTGCCACCCCTCCTCTCTCACACCCCACACCTCCAAGACTGCAAGGCTCCCTACCCTTTTCTCTGCTTGCAGATAAGTTGTTTGTTTTATTGTGGGTTTTTGGTTTTGGGGTTTTTTGCAGTGAGCCCACTGCTTTTCATGGTGTCTGCCATTTTTTTGTGGAGCCCACCTGAATTCACAATTTCCATGAAAATCATGCAAATGCAATACCTCTTAATAGGTTAAAAGCAGAGTGGGTCCTCTCTCTCACCCAATTGATCAGCACAGGGTAGAACAGGATCAAAATCGGGGTAAGTAGCACTTAGTTCCACCTACTGGTCAGGGGTGTGGAATAGGATCTGGACCTTGAGTATTTGCATGGCACACAGATGCTCAGCAGGTAATGTATTTGTTCACCTTCAAAGTACCTAGGTGAACTACCACTACTGTAGAACACTGCTGTCAGTAGAAATTTCATACATAAAAGTGAGAGCAGAGGCAAGATTTAACACATGGCCGAGAGCAGTATTTTGCAAGTTAAAACTTGATAGATGTAAACTCTGTGAGTCCGTCATCATTGTAATCTGAATGATCCCTCAGTTACTAAGCAAATGGGTTCACATGGCAGCAACAGTGCTTAAAATTAACTTACACATGAGTGAAAAGAAAAATGGTCTACATAACTATCTCAGCCTTCAAGAACTGAAAAATGAATGTATTGAAGATATTTCTTGTCTACAGCTGTGTGGTCAGCAGTCTGTAATTATCAAGGCGCATTCAGAAAAGAGAAACATTTAGTGACTCTGATAACCATTTTGCACAGTGCAGCACAAGGTGAACTACACATCTCTCAGAAGTAGAGAAAGAATCAGGATAAAGTATGGTTCAATTAAATAAACTTTCTTTTCATTTAACAATAAACTGAACTCTAGCATCAAAGTTTTACAAGAAGTTCAATTCCTTAGTACCCTTCCTTCAAACTATTGCGAAGATGTGCAGCTTAGATCTATTCACCGTAACTTCAATAAGCCTTTCACTCCCTGACTTTTCAGGGTAGCTTGTGTATTGTGGCCACGCTTCAAGAGAAAATGAAAATGTTATCTGGGCCAGATTCATCTCAGCAGAGTTACACAAAGGATGAATCTGGCCAGTTGTCGCTGGCTTCTCACAGTATTTTGGGTTAACTTCAATAAAACTTGAGTTTGCTTTAACATTATGGTGACCATAATAATTTTAGTGAAATCCAGGATGGAGGTGAGGGCTTTGCGTGCAAGCATTTTTTTTTTACACCAATGGCCAGGTCATCCTATCTAATTTACACATATGGAAGACATAGAATTGCCTGCTTCTCAGCTGCATCTAGTCATTACTGAACACAGCTGAGAATTAAGCTTCACATCATTCCAGAAGGACCAGATCTGTATCACTGTTTGACTCCTAACACTGATGGCTTAATCCTTGTGCAGGATTGTAAATTCAATTTCAACTTTAGTTTATTTAGTGCAGCAGATCTCTTCCATTTGTCAAAACTGATCGGCTGGAAAATGTCTAGTGATAGGAAAACTGATTCCAATCCCAAGTTAAACACAATGCTTAGAACTGATGCCTTTTTCTGAGAAGAATTCATTATGGGTTGGTGGGTTTTTTTAATGTGAGAGGCCTTTTTTGCTACTGACACTCTAAATTCTTTTTGCAGGTTTTGGGAAATCAATAATGTAAACAGCATCCCTCCTAGGCATACTGAGAAATAAAAATATCTTAGGGCTCTACAATTGTGTTTATATGGAATTCTAGTCATGAAAATCAAGCAATACCTTCAAGTTTCAGATAAAATGATTGCTTGCACATTGCCACTGAGGAAAGAAAAAGTCCTTAAACATCTGTGGGTATTTTACCAGTAATAAATCTATAAAGCTTTGTTAGCAAAGCCCACAAACCAAATCAAGTTTTTTTTTATTCCTAGCCTTTACCATCAAGTAGAAAACAGTAAGTGTTCAATTCCAATCTGCTCCCAGTACTAATAATAAATTAGAGGAAAGGTACTACTAATGCTTTTCTATGTTTTTAAATTGCCAAAAGAAATTGATGCTGAAATTCAAGGTACTTCCTGGAAATACGGAGTACATGCTGAGTAAATGTGCCGATGACAGAACCTGGCTAGAGTTGCAAATACTTTGGAGGATAGAATTAGGATTCAGAATGACCTTGAGAAATGGTCTGAAATTAATTGAACAAAAACAATCGCATACAAAAATAAAAAGTTGGTGAATGACTAGCTAAGCTGCAGTATGGCTGAAATGGACCTGGAGGTAGAAAGTCGAATGAGTCAACAGTATGCTCCTGTTACAAAGCAAACTAATGGCATAGTGGGAGCATCTTCAGGTACTTACTTTAGCTAAATCAAGCACTAAATGACTGTGTAGTAATCACTGTTACTGCACAGTCCTGGTGACACATGGGTTATTTCCAAGCCTGCTGTATAGCAGCACTGACTTACTGTGCAGTCACTTCTTGGTACTGCACTGAGCATCGGCAGGCATAAACTGTTTGCCACTGATGCTAATGTCGCCTGCTATGTAGCTTGTTGCTACAGTGACGCAGCATCTCATGTAGACATGTCCATCGAGATGTTTCAGCAGTATTGCTCATATGTCAAGGGAAGTGATCCTTACTCTCTATTCAGCCCTGAGGAGGTTTCATCTGGAGTACTATTTCCATTTTGGACATAACTTTTGGAAAAACGTAAGAACTGGGATCATTTAGCCTAGAGAAGAGAATACTGAAGATGAGTATTTGATAACAGTCTTCAAATACCTGAAGGATAGTTATAAGGGTGATGGCAGATAGGCTATTCTCTGTGGCTGCAGAGGACATGAGAAGAAGGAAGACTTAAATTTCAACAAGGGAAGTTTAGATTGGATATTAAGAAAAATATCCTAACTTGGAAGGTAGATAAGCATTGAAACAGCCTACCTACAAAGATTCTGAAATTTACATCCTTGGAAATTTTTAAAGCAGGTTAGACAATACTTGACTGGAATGTTTTAATCAAGGATGATTCTACCTTCAATATGGGATTGGACTAGATGACCTCCTGAAGTCCCTACTAACTATCTTCTCTATGATTCCACAGTCAGGATTTTCCAAAAGAGAACTTTACAGATCTCTTTTACTTTCCCCCTTTCCTTTCATTTTTCAGTAAAGTCTATTGCATTTCCTACCTTGGCACTAAAATGCTGTGTGTTACATACTATTGGGCTTTTTACTACCTGATGTTACTTTACTCTCATCATTTCTCTCATACACTCAACAACTCGAGAGCTGGTTACCAGCACCCAGAAGAAAGCTGAACCCCTGAATGACTACTTCACCTCAGTCTTTCACCAGACCAAGGGGAAAACGGCGCCACATAGAGTACAGGATGAGCACGGTAGGAATAATCACCTTCCTACTATTGCTGTAGAATTGGTATATGACCAATTAAAAAAATTAGACATGTACAAGTCAGCAGGAATGGATGATCTTCATCCAAGAGTGCTGAAGGAGCTGGCCAAAGTCATTGCGGAACCCCTGGCAAAACTCTTCCATGACTTGTGGTGCTCTGGAGAAGTCCCTGAGGACTGGAAGAGGGCCAGTGTTGTGGCCATCCACAAGAAGGGCAGGAGGGAGGCCCTGGGTAACTATAGGTCAATCAGCCTAACTTCCATCCTAGGGAAAACCCTAGAAAAGTTCATCAAGGAGTCTATTTGCGATAAGCTTGCAGACAGTAAGATTCTGAATGACAGCCAGTATGACATCGCAGGCAGTTCTTAACATACCAACCTCATCTCCTTCTATGACCAGGTAACTCACCGCCTGGACATGAGAGAGCAGGTTGACGTTGTATACCTTGACTTCCAAAAGGCCTTTGATCTAGTGTCCCATGATATCCTCGCAAGAAAATTGGAGGATTGTGGGCTTAACTCCAAGATAGTCAGGTGGATGAGAAACTGGCTGCAGGCTAGGACACAGAGAATTGTAGTGAATGGATGTGTCATCCTGGCGAGAAGTGGGCAGTGGTGTCCCGCAGGGGTCAGTAGTGGGTCCAGTACTTTTCAACATCTTTAGTAACGATTTGGATGTCAGGGTGAAGAGCTCATGGCCAAGTTTGCGGACGACACCAAGCTTTAGGGAAGCATGGTCACACTTCAAGATTGCCTGTATCTGTAGCCTGACCTAGACAGGCTAGCAAGTTGGGAAGATTGGACTCTGATGAAGTGCTCCAACTTGAGACGAGCAACCCCCAACACACCTACAGACTTGGCAGCACCAAACTGACCAGCACCATGAATGAAAGGGACCTGTGGGTAATAATAGACCACAGTATGAATATGAGTCAGCAATGCGATGCCAACTCAGGGTGTATTCTAGTCTGTGTTCTTCACAGTCAGGGTGTACAGACTATGGAATAAGCTCGCTCCAGATGTGATGCAATCACCTACCCTGGAAGTCTTCAATAGGAGACTAGACAGTCACCTTTCTGGGGTCACCTGACCCCTCAGTTAGCTTTTTTGCTTAGTGTAGGGGGCGGGACCCAATGATTTTCCAAGGTCCCGTATGGCCTTACAATCTATGAAATTCATTATATATCTTTAATGCCAGCCCCAACATCTCCAACATTCACCCTGCTATCTCAGGGTGATTTTTACTTCTCCTACTCCCTCACATCATGTACACAGGCTGTATCCAAATCATACTGCCTTTTCTTCCTCAATATCCTCAGGTTCTCATTTTCTTCTGTTTTCCAAAGCCACATTTTCCCTTCAGTGTTCTTGCCTCAATTATTGTAAAGTCTTCCTCTATCCTTTCTCCTAAACACTTCATGCAGTGTCCCACTTCCAACACTACTCACACACTGTCATCTCCTTGTCCACTGATTTGGCTATATTACCTCTCCTGTAAATCCCACTAGAGATTCCCCAGGGTCTACTGACACATATTTAAGCTCCTTGTCAACCTCCTAAAAGCTCTATATAACACTATGCATCCTGTATGGCTGTTCTGCCCCACCAATGTTCTCAGTCTCATCCTTCTGTTAATCCACTTCCCATAGAAACACCTTTCTACCCTTCTCACACAGCCATGATAGTATGACCTTCCCATGGTCTTTACCTAGTTGGAATTTAAGTGTTTTTCTGTTCTACAGCTTACATTGGAGGAATTGGTCTTGTATTTTCATAGATTCATAGATTATAAGGGGCTGGAAGGGACCTCGCAAGATCATCAGGTCCAGCCCCGCACTAGGCAGGAAAGACAACTGGGGTAAGATGACCCTAGTCAGGTGACCGTCCAGTCTCCTCTTGAAGATTTCTAGCGTAGGTGATTAGACCCACTCTGAAGGGCATTTATTCCCCAGTCTGGACACCTAGCTATGAAGAAGTTTTTCCTAGTGTTAAGCTTGAAACGATCTTCCAGGTGTTTGGGGCCACTACTGCTGGTTTTTCCCAAGGGTGCCCTGGTGAGCAGTTCTTCGCCGAGCCCTTGATGTATTCCTCTGATGTAGCAGTAAACTACTACCAAGTTGAAGAGACCCAAGTCCCTCATCCTTTCCTTGTATGGCTTGCCTTGCAAGTCTCTGATCATATGGGTGGCTCTTCTCTGGACTCTCTCAAGCTTTTCCCTGTCTGTTGAAGTGCAATGCCCAGAACTGGATACAGTACTCCAGCTGCAGTCTCACCAATGCTGAGTAAAGTGGAAGAGCCACTTCCTTGGTTTTGCTTGAGATGCATGCCAAAGTATTGTTTGCCCTGCCAGCTACAGCATCACACTGATGGCTTTTGTTCATACTATGGTCTATTATTACCCTTAGGTCCCTTTCAGTCATGGTGCTAATATGTTTGGTGCCACTAAGCCTGTAAATATGTTGGGGGTTGTTCATCCCCAGGTGGAGCACTTTACACTTCTCAATGTTGAACTTCATCTGGTTCCAATCTGCCCGACTTGCCAGCCTGTCTAAGTGTGCCTGTATCTGCAGCCTATCTCCAAGCATGACCATGCTCCCCCATAATTTGGTGTAATCCACAAACTTGGCCAGTGAGCTCTTCACGCCCACATCCAAATCATTGATAAAGACGTTGAAAATCACTGGACCGAGCAGGGACCTGTGAGGGACACCACTGGCCACTTCTTGCCAGGACAACAAAGATCCATTCATTAGAACTCTCTAGGTCCTATCCCTCAGCCAACTTCCTACCCAACTGACTGTTGAACAGTTAAGCCCGCAATCCTCCAATTTTCCTCTGAGAACATTATGGGATACTAGATCAAAGGCCTTTTGGAAGTCTAGGTATACAGTGTCAACCTCCTCTCTGTTATCCAGGTGACGAGTTACCTGGTCGTAGAAGGAGATGAGATTGGTAAGACAAGACCTGCCTGTGAAGAAGTTATGCTGGCTGTCATTCAGAATCCTACCTATGCAAGCATATCACACACAGATTCCTTGATTAATTTTTCCAGGATTTTCTCTGGGATAGAAGTTAGGCTAATTGGCCTATAGGTGCCTGGGTCCTATCATCTCCCCTTCTTGAAGATGGGAACAACATTGGCCCTCTTCCAGTTTTCAGGGACCTCCTCCAAGCACCACAAGTTTTAGAACAGTTTCGTCAGAGATCCTGCAATGACTTCAACCAGCTCCTTCAGCACTCTCAGATGAAGTTCATCTAGTCCTGCTGAATTATAAATGTCTAACTTTCCTAACTGATCATGCACCAGTTCAACATCAACAGTAGGAAAATGGTCGTTCCCACCATGCCCATTCTGAACCTTATCTAGCATGATTTTTTTTTCTGCCCTCTCTACCCTCCATATTCAAGTTGCTCACCAGCTCGTTTCCTTTAGCCAACACCAAGTCAAGGAGAGCATTACCTCTGGTTGGCCTGTGCACTTCCTAAGTCAGGTAGAGCTCTTCAATACAGGTCAGGAAGCAATGCAACTGATCCAACTTAGCCAAGTGTTCCTTTCCAGTTTTCATTTCCAAGTGGTATTCCTCTCTGAATCCTTTGTTTAACTGTCTGTTGGTTGTTAGCTTGTGACCTCTTAGCAGCTAGTATCATTCATGTGACTGTTTGGAAAGCACCTACTAAAACCAAACATATGCATAATCATTATCATTATCATTAAACATCTCTTGTTCACCAGGATTTTGGGTGCATGCACCTAGTGAAAAAGAAATTTCCCAGTACCTCAGTGATATTTTTTAGTTACCACTTCCTTAGTTTCAGGGCTCTTTCTGAACAGTCCATTATCTGAATGATGGAAGAAAAAACATGAAATAAAAGAATTCCAATAAAGATGATGTCAAGATAAGAAAAGCAGTAGCAGGCAACATTAAGACAACGTGCAAAGTTTATTCTGAAACTAGGGTTACAGAGGCACAGCCATGTATTATGCATAAAAACACTTCAAAATGGACCTGAAGTTTAGAAACATTTTAAATACACTTTTAAAGTGTTTAATCTCCTCTGGATATATGGGGAATGCACTCATGTACTACTAATCCTTGGACAGGATAAGCACCCTGCAATTCATAACAAAATCTAGAGGCCCTGCAACTAACAGGATTGGGCTACTAATTCTAATTAGTATGAAACAGAGTAACCTGCATACATCATCCTTCTCACTAGGACAGTGAGCTCTTAAAACCTGGTAAACCAAAAGAAATATTGCTAATGGGCCTAAATAAAAAACAAAAATGACGCAAGCTTTGGCAGCAATTGAATGCAATTTACAAAATGAATGTTACCAGAAGGCATGTCCTTTATTATTTTTGCCAACTTTTCTAATTAAAATGTGGCTCATGTTTCATGTAAATGTGCTTCCTAGTACAGAATTTTATTGACATTGGTTGCAATGAAAAGGAAAAACCCACTAGCTGAAAAGTTAAGATATGACTTTCCCACTGCAGCATAAGGCCTATAGCGATAGGTATAGTAAAGGTCTGAGGTGCTGACAAGTTAGACACCTAAGAGTGCCTGGACTCTCAAGCAGCCTCCAAGACCCTGAGATAGGTGTATGGAGTCCCCATATGGTACAGGAGAAAGTTAAGCATCTCAGAATGAGATTCAGTATGACTCATTTTAGTTAGAAAAGCCAAATGTAGGCAGATAAGGAATCGATATATCCTAGCAACATGGTGACCACTATGCAGGGTGGACTAAGATTGTGTTTAGTGATTTAGATGCTTATAAAATGTATAAATAAGTCTTAGACAAGGATTAATAATGAATTAAGAATGTCTTTAAGAGAAGATAACACGGTACTTGTTCCTGTTGAACAACTTCATATTTTAGGATTGTGGTGGGCAATCTTTTGGCAGCGCACCCTTCCCGAGTACCATTCTAATCCCCTTAGCCCCCCTGGTCTACAGTTCTATTTTCTATTTGCCAATCTGCCTTCTGCTTCCTGCTGCATCTGCCACTTGCCACAAACAGGGGCTTTCCATGCCATTTGTGGCATGTGTGCGCAAGTTGGCCACCACTGTTATAAGAGATATTTTAACAGTCTATTAAGCATGATGATAATTGGTCAGTGGTAGGAGAAAGGTGTTAAATCCTTTCGGGATGGGAGCAATTGACATGGAATATTATTAGCAACTGAAATTTGGAATTTGAATATCTTTTTTCCAATTGCCTCTGAATCCTTCAGTTCAGCTCTTTATTTTTAATACATATGGTTTATAATTTCCAAAATGACTGAGAACAGGTTATACATACATGTCCTGAACTGCAATTTTTATGGAAGACCATAACTTAAAAACACACCCTACCCATTTTAATTGCCCACTATAAAGAATACATTGTTTATGACTTCTCATAGCTTATTACTGAAAAATAAATTACCATATTTACTCAATTATAAGATGAGGTTTTCCCCCCATTCAAGTGGGGGGGAGGGGGAATCAAATCAAGCCCCGTCTTATGATTGCATACAATTTACCTGAAACCAGAAAATGCACATGGCCAGCCAACAGAAGGCACCTAAGCTATCCCCAGCATGCAGGGTTCCTGGCCAGCTGGTGCAAGTCATTCCAAGCTGCTGCCTGCCAGCATGTGCTGGGTTGTTTTGACTCCCTCTGTTTGGAAACTCCACATGTGGCTCAAAATGACCTAGCAGGTACCAGCCGGAAGCTGTTCCTGTAGCATACAGTGTTTGTGGCCAGTATGTACTGAGTCATTCTGAGCTGCTGCCCCAGCCGTTGGTGCTGGAGCAACTCGTCATGCACTAGCAACCTGGATGGTTCTCTTGCTGCGTATACTGGGGCAGCAGCTCAAAGTGACTCAGCACGTGTTGGCCAGAAACCCCACAAGCTGTGGGGGCAGTGCCTGGCTGGTGCCTGCTGGGTCATTTAGAGCTGTGTGCAAGGAGCCTGGCCAGCACATGCTGAGTTGCCTCAGCACCTGGGAGCAGCTGGCAGCAACCTTTATCACCTGCCTGCCAGATACCTAGCAGGCTGTGGGGAGAGGCTAGCCAGGCACACCAGAGATGGACCCCGCAAGAGCAGGCCAGCACTCAGGGAGGAGGGACTCCTAGGGGCCAGCCAGCCACCCTGAATGCTGCAGGGAGGGACTGGACTGCAGTGACAAAGGACCCAAAACTAGGCAAGGGACTCAGCATATGAGGAACCCAATGCATGGCAAGGCTCCAGGCAGCAGTAGAGGGGGATCCACCATGCAGTGAGACTCCTAGCATTGGCAGCAGGGGATCCAGCACATGGCAAGGCTCCCAGCAGTGGAGGCAAGGGACCCAGCACAAGGCAGCGAGGGGCCTGGCAGCAGTAACAAGGGACACAGAATGCACATGCTGATGAGGTATTCAGCATGCAACAAGACACCCAGAGATGGTGACAAGGGACCCAGCATAAGCATGCCAATGTGGGATCAGCAGTGGTGAGGGATCCAACATACAAGGAGGCACCTGACAGCAGCAAGGCAAATGGCAGCAAAGTACAGGGAAAGCAGTGGATTACAGGGCCTCAGCACCACTGACTGGCCAAAATTTTAAATCATTGAAATGCATGATAAATTCAAAATGCGAGATAAGTGGTGGCAGGCAAACCTCCGTGACAGACCATGAAGAACAAAGAAGAAGTAGTGCTATAGATTTGAGGAATGAGGTACAGCTATGATGTAAACTTTAAAATGAAGAATATAAATTTTGCTGAAAAAAAAATCTAATAATTGTGAGGCAAAAAGTATAACGTTACTGAAGCAAATGTATATCTCTGAAGACAATTAAAAAGAAAACTTGAAAATGCTAAATCCATACACAAAACATCTGGGAGTCCAAAACAAAGTCACCTTCCTGAAACTCAATATGTTCAAGAAAAGAGAAAGGAGGAAATGCCAATCACTTGCAAATTGCCTCGACCCAAAGCATTAGAAAAAGTAAAGGACTTGAACATTTCCCTTCAAAACTTCAGTGCAAGTAATGGTGTATCTGAAGATGCAATGTAGTGGCTTAGCTCTGAGATGAAAAATATCACTTGCACAAAAGTTACCATCAGACTGCAGTGAAAAATGTGTTGCATTCCAGGGGTACATTATTGGGCTATGCAAAACTCATGATTACCTGCTGGCAGAACTCATGATTACCTGCTGGGCCAGACAGGTAATGTTGATGAGACTTTAGTCTATTTTGACATGATGATTTTGCACCTTAAGAAAGGTGCAAAATCCATAATTGAGAAATAAATGAGAAATACAGGAAATGCAAAGTTACAAATTACAGTAGTGTTAGCAGTATTGGCAGATGGGAGAATATTGCCACTCTATATGATTTTGAAATGCAAAACTCTGCCAAAATAAAAGCTGTCACCAAGAATAGTGGTTAGATGCCAGGAACAAGGATGGATGTCACATGAGCTGATGAATGACTGGTTAGATGTTATATGGAAATCACCAAATAATAGAATTCACCATAAGACATCAAGTGGGTAAGGTAACTAGTAGGGTGAAAGTGCTAGACTTTAGGGAAGCTGATTTCAATGAACTCAGGCGATTAGTCAAGGACGCACTGCAGAGTAGGAGTTTTGAAGAAATGGGAGCCCAGGAAGGGTGGCTGTGCCTTAAGGAAATGATCCTTCAGGCAGAGGGAGATGATCCCGATGAGAGGAAAAAGAAGGAAAGGGGCCAGGAGGCTTCCTTGGCTGTCCAGAGAAATCCAGGGCAGCCTGCAGACTAAAAGGGGAGCATATAAAAAGTGGAAACGGGGAGAGATTACCAAAGAGGAGTATACCTCCTCTGCTCGCACTTGTAGGGAGGCAGTTAGACAGGCCAAAGCTACCATGGAGCTGAGGATGGCATCCCAAGTAAAGGATAACAAAAAAATGTTTTTTAGATGTTTTTTTAGAGTAAAAGGAAGGCCCAGGGTGGAATAGGACCCATACTAAATGGGCAGAAGCAATTGGTGACGGACAGGGGGGACAAGGCTGAACTCCTCAACGAGTTCTTTGCCTCAGTGTTCCTAAGTGAGGGGCAGGACAAGGCTCTCACTGGGATTGTAGAGAGGCAGCAGCAAGGCACCAGACTGCCATGCGTAGACCCTGAGATGGTGCAGAGTACTTGACACTGTCAGTACTCAGAATGGCTTTTGGCAGGGAACCATCCACTTACACCTGGTGGGAAGATTAAGAAGCCAACCATAGTACTGCCTTGCCAATGGATTCTGACTTCTTCAGGCAGGATATCCTCAGAATCCATTGTTAAAGGCTTCAAGAAGTGCTGTATATCTAATGCCATGGATGGAACTGAACATAGTGTTTTGTGGAAAGATGAGAGAGAAAATGAGAACAGTGGAGTGTAAAAGTGAGGATGCATGTCAAAGTGAAGTTCTAAACTGTAGCATCTAAGAAAAAAGTAGGACTTACCAGGTTCTGGACAGAACCTAATACAGAGTAAGTTGAGTTGATGTTTGAACTGAATTGAAGCTAATGTTGAATTTATGACTTATGTGCATTGCTATAGTCTTTGTCAATAGGTATGTTTATAAAAACATTACAATTTTTCCTTTTATGGAATTTAATTATGGAGGGGGGTCATCTTAAAGTTGGGGGCATCTTAGATTTGAGTAAATACAGTATGGAAGCTCATTTGCAATCTTGGGAACCTGGGTTGCAACAAATGCAATGATGAAAATATTAGATGTGTAGTATAATTAGAAAATATGAGATGTGTACAGTTAAAAAATATGGATTAGACCAGGGATTGGCAAACTTTTAGACAGTTTTATAATTTTTTATTTTATAATAACCTTTAATAACCTTTGATTATTTTATTTGCTTATATTTTATTTTATTATTTTTTGCTTTTGTTAATGGAGATCAGTTTGAAGGCAGGTCTCTGCTTGTGACATGGTCATCTTTGCCCACACTGCTTTCCCCACCTCCAAATTATCACAAACCCCGCTGCAGCTTCCCCGCTCACAAATTCTCTCCAAAGTCTTGGCCTCATGAGATGGATGAAATTGATTGATATCCTGAATTCAGTTCATGCCCTAGCCCAGAGGTTCCTGACCCCTGGATTAGACTGTTAAGAGTGGAGAATATTTAAATGTGGGGAACACCCAGTATTAGAATTCAACAGTTCTGCCATGAACTGTATGACCTCAAAAACTTGAAATATTGTATTCGCATCTGTAAACTGGGGATAATAAAGTTCCTTTACTTCATAGGAGTGGTATAAGGATCTGTGTTTTAATGTGGGTAACTCAGTCACTATGTTATCAAGTGCTGTGGAAAAATCCTAGGAATAAACACAACTGCAGTTATTTTTATTTTATCTATCCAATTAAGGTTTCAATTGCTTGGTAGAATTCACTTGTCAACAAGGGGAACATGGATTATCTAGCAAGCAGATGAGTTAGTAAAATGTACTTTACATTTTAAGCTACATTGTTGGATTTGTTATCCTAAATACTGTACGGTGAGTCAGCCATGATGAAGTAATTGATAGGAAGAGGGGAAAGAAATTTAACTTGTATTCATTACATTTATGTGAAAACCATGATCTTCCTGAACACAAAACTTTTATGAACTGTAGATCTGAGATGACATTTACTTGCATAAATAAGTCAAGGACCAGTGGCACATGCTCCGGGTGAAAATCTGCACTACCTTTCCTGGAAAAGTAGCACTGTAAAGTGAAGCCAAGGAGGGAGGAAAAGAGAGGCAAAGAGCCTGCATGTTTCTGCTTTGCTTCTAGACCCAACATGGTGTTTTGGATATGTTAGGACAGATAGCACATGTTCTAAATCAGCTGTAGGCAACCCTTAGCACGGGTGCCAGAGCATGACACAGGAAAGCGTTTTGCTTGGCACATGCAACTCAGGGCAAACAGTGGGGTAGCGGTGAGGGCTGCACTGCCACAACAAGGATCGAGCCCCTCGCAGCTCCCCCGCCCTCCACCCTTTGGCGCACCAACATCTTACAAGTCAAGGTTGTGGGTGTTTTTGACACTCTGCCCAAAAACATTGCTGACCCCTGGTCTAATTATTAGTGCACTCATATTCTGGGTAGTCTTGAAGTCTGCAGCTGCCAAAAATCCTGAGAATACTCTGGGAACTCATCTCCAGTCCAAACTAGCCCTCTCCTACTCCCAGACCTGCCACTACCCTGCAAGTCCCAGGGGTGGTGTCAAGGGCAATGCAGACAGCAACCTATAGCTGTACTACATAGTTTTCACTGGCCAGCTACAAGGTGTTTTACAATCCCTGTATTCTGCATAGATCCACAGCAAGAAGAAAATCCTTCCCTCAGTATTTAGTCTTCAGAAATTAAATAAGCAGCGGTATTTAGTTTAGACCTAGCTTTTATCCAACATAGAAATTATATATATGGTGGAAAATTAGCTCTAGATTTAAACTGTCACTCTTTTCCTAAAAACTTGCAACAGTAAAACAAAACAGTTGTCATTAATTATGCAGGACTTACTGTACGTCAATGCTGCAGATCTACAAGAAAAAATGCAAATCAACTAATAAACTTTCCACAACTCTGCTGACATAAGAAAATAAACAGAAAAGCTTCATTAATTTGAAATTCCATGTAGAAGCCAAGGCAGTGATGATGGGAAAATCAATGACTGACCTATGAAAAGGAATCAAAGTTACGACATTAGACACTGTAAAATTCAATACTGACAACTACATATTCAACAGTCAGTAATTTCCCTGTGTTATCTTACTGTTTTGCCTAGTACCCTCACTTGTAGTATCTAAGATACAAGCAGATTTATAAGTACAATGCTTTCTCAGTTTACTTTTTCCATTTCCCTGGTACTAGGAACCACAACTTGATTTTTTTTTCTTTTTTCCCCGTCATTATCAGTTTTGATGGAAAGTCTTTTGCAAACGGGCAGGTTTTGCAGTGTGCTCAGGAAGAGATCATACTCTGTCTCAGACTAATCTCTTTCTGCTTCTCTGCTAGATGCAAAACAAAAGCTGATCAATAAAAATGTACTGAAAATGTTTCACTGCAGACTGGTCATGATAATAAGCAATAGGCTGGCCATGCAAACAGCAATAAGTAAATGATGTAACCCTTCGTTATGACAAATCTGTGTCTATAAGAGGAAATGAAGGAAGGAGTTAAGATAGGCTTTAATGTTTTTCCTTAATGGAATAGCTCAGGTCCTACAGACACAATTCAAGGCTGAGCAGCATGTCCTGCATAGAAAACTAAGCAATTAAAATCTTGAATTCTAACATGTACTAATCAAGCTATTCTAGTTCTTGGACTATCATGGATAAAGCCTGCCAATCAAAGCAAATGGTATCGTAAACATCAGAAGCAAAAATAGGAACACCAAAATCATATTCCCTGGTGACAGAACCCGGGATTTGAAAAGACTGTATCTCTTAACATTCAGGACACAGAAAATTCTCTCACGTATCCTTCAGTCTGCAGAACTTGAGCATTTGGACTGCTCTTCCTTCCAGAGCTATTTTAACAAAGCAGGCCTGGCTGTACAGCAAAATGCACACATAAATATGCGCAAGTGGCTCCAGGATTTTATAAAGGAGGGTGGGGAACAGTGACTGGCACTGTAGGGGTGGCTGCACCACCTCACCCCCAGTTCCTAGCCTCATTCCTCCCTCCCTCCCTCCCTACCAGGATGAGTAGATTGCAGCTCAAGAGGACTGGCTGGGGACTTTAAGTCCTGAAGAAGATAAGCATTCCCCCCTCCCTTCCTCTCCATGCTCAGAAGTACATCCCTTTCTCTCCCCATTTGCTCCTTTCCCACCCTCACCTGCCACTGCTAGTATTCCCACTGCCCATGCTGTCCTCTGGGTTAAACCAGGAAGTCAACAGCAGTTGGATGGGCAAGTTACCCTTGCCCAGGCTGGCTTCTGGGCTGGTAGGGACACCAAGGAGATAGTGGGAAGGAGGGGAAACATGCCCACCCAGCACCACTGGTGTCCTCAGCTAAGTCCAGCCCCATGCAGTCTGGCTGGAGCAGGACAGGATATCCTTTCATCCCAGGACAGCATGGTCAGAGGGAATACTGGCAGTGATAAGCAAGAGAGGGAGGAATGGGAGAGGGCAGCAGGCTTCTGAGCATGAAGGGAGAAGGGAAGGAGTGAAAGTCTTACCTTCTTCTGGACTTAAAAGTCCCAACCTGCTGCTCCTGCTATGTGATCAGAGAAGGGATACGATCATGCCACTGCACCCCCTCCAGATCTGCCCCGGGAGTACGCATGACACGTCTCTATGATCAGTACAACATTAGCAGGGCAAGTGATGTAAAGCTGGAAAAGATCCTTCAAAACTGAATTACCAAAATGTATTTCACACCTATTTTGAGAATTGACTTTTGTCCTCCTATATGGAAATTTTCCTGAAGGCAGTAAATCCATAACTTGGACCAAACTTTGTAATTTCTAACAAAAGAACAGATATATAAAGACAAACTACTAAATTACCCTACTTTAAGACTTATCAATCTAATTTTCTTTACTTACCTGTTTTAACTGCATTCATTCTGTAGCAAAACCCCCAGTTTTTCTTTTTTTTATTTATTTAAAATGCATTCCCTCCCCTTCCCCAACCATTTCTGACTTTTTCTCTCCCTCTCTATTCCCTATAGATAAGTATAAGTAAGCTAAGATGTAGGATAAGCTTTAACATTTTATTTTAGGTAGTAAGTTTTATTTTTCTCTCCCCTTTTTGCCCTGCTATTTTGATATAGACATCCACTGTTTTATAAGTGATAATTATTATGTTTGTATTGATTTTTTTTTTTTTTTTTGTACTGCTTTTATATTGTGTGATTACTGTTTTAGGCCTACATATGTAAGTTAGCATAAGTCATGTCAAGCCTCCATCTTATCCCCATGCCTGGTTGTGTAACCTATGACATACACCTACCCCTCCTATGTAACTTGGTTCCTGAATGAATGGGGATGAATGAGGGTGCTTGAGAGACAATGGCAGTAGGTCAAAAAATAACTCCCTCTGAATGACCGAACCATCAACACCAATACCTGGACCAACGACCCAGACCTTGGAACCACCCTCAGCATTCAAGAAACAAAAGGTGAGGCAACCCACCTTTGCACATGGTCAGTAAGAACACCTGGAGTCCTCTGGAACAGAACTGGCATTTCCAGGACAAGCCCTCCAATAGGAGATCAGAGGTAGTCTGCCCCTTAAAAAGGGGTAGTGAAGACTGACTCCCTGGGGGATGCCCTCTCCATCTGGACCAGCACCATGCCACACCACCTATCCACCCAGAGGCCCTGCTGGCAACCCTCCTCTGGACAACACCTACTGTACAAGGACCCCTTTCCAGCCTGGATAGGTAGCTATCATCCCCCCACCCTCTCTTCAACCAAGGACTTGGACTCTGCTTCTCTTCCCTACCTGGACTCTAAGCCTTCCACTGAGTCTCTTTCTCCTGCTGCCAGTGTGTGGGGGAGGGGGGAACCAATAACTTCATGGGGCTGTGTAGCATGTTGTCAGTTTAATAAAACTGTTATTTGGACCCCTGAATTGGGTTTGCTTTACTACAGTCCGCCCTGCTCCAATCTCTGCTCCTTGCCCCTCTACTGTCTCATTTCTCCCTCTCCTGCTTCTGACTCACTGCCACCTCCAACACCTGTCCTGAGCTCCTCTCTGCCTCCAAACCCCCTGTTTCTTTGCCACTGTCTTATCCCCACTGCCTTTTCCTTTTCCCCTGAGCAACCAGGTTTCTGTCTCAGTTTCTTTCCTGTCTCCTCCTTGCCACCAGGCTTTATTTTTCCCTTGAACCAGTGACCTCAAGTAACCCTGGGGCCACTTGATCTTAAGTAACTCATTCATCAGAAGTGAATAGAAGGGGCAAAGTTCCTAAGAGTGTCCAGCCTTCCTAGTTCACATCACTCTATACCTTGAAAAGCCATTTAGCACCAGATCCTGATCTTGATTTATCCAGTGTAAATACATTAGTGTATAACATCAACCTCTGGCTCTCACATTCTTTCAGAACGAGTACAAAGAGCACATAAAAATTTATCAAACTCAGCAAGTAGAGAATTCAGATCTTCTAAAGCTTTGGTCTCACTGTGAACAGCTGAAAAGGAAAATGGTGAAGAGCAAAGGGAAATCATGCCCAGACCTTTAACTGTCTTGGCAGGGAGCAGGGTTATTACCTCCTCTACCCCCACTCCTCTGGGGGACCACAGCTGGGTCTGCCCACACTGACCACCACCACCGCTGCTCACTCCCTGCGTGGGGCAAGCAGTGGAATAAGCTCCCTACTACCCCCTCTGCAGGACACCAGAGGGAAGGGGAATAAACTCCATCCCTGCCCCCTGCCTAAGGGACCTTGCCGGCATCTGGTCACACCTCCACCCAGCTGCTGCAGCAGCGAGGGGGCAGGGCTCTTGATGAGGGCAGCAGCCCCATCAGTGTCGGAGAGCATGAGCCCCTTCCTGGCAGAGCTTTGGCAAACTGTGCACAGCAGCACTGGTGTCTGGAAGGGGCCAGAGCCCCCTGCAGTGCCACTGTCACCATCATGGTCTGCAGCAGCTTTCCTTGCCCCACAGCAGCTATCCCCTCTGAGAAGGGGCTCGCACTTGGGGAAACCATGACAGGGGCTGCTGCCCTCATCACAGTCACTCCCCCCTCACTGCTCCAGCGGCCAGGTGGGGACTGGAGTGGGACCAGATGCTGGCTGGCAAGGCCTCTTAGGCAGGTGCAGGGAGCAGAGGTATTCCCTCCTCTGCCCCCAGGATACTGAAGCGGGGTCTGCCCACCTCAGCCAACACTGCCGCTTGCTCTGTACCCAGGGAAAGCAGCAGAATAAGTCCCCTCCTGCCCCCCTCCCTTCGGCATCCAGTGGAGAGGGCTTATTCCACTGCTTGCCCCAGAGACAGAGTGAGCAGCAGCAGTGGCAGGGGCAGGCAGACCCCACTGTGGTGCCCCGCTCCCTGCCTGCCATCTAAGGGGCCCTGCCAGCTGATGTCTGGCCCTACCCCCACCCAGCTGCTGGAGCGGCAAGTGGGAAGTGATGGGGGCAGCAGCCCCTGTCATGGTTTCCCCGAGCATAAGTCCCTTCCTGATGGGGAAAGCTGCTGCGGGACAAAGAAAGCTGCTGCAGAAGCGGTGGCAGCAGCACTGAGGGGGACTCTTGCTTCCTCCAAGCCCTGGTGCTGCTGCACACAGTCTGCTGCAGCTCTACCCACCCTGCAGTGAGGGGCCCCTGCCAGGAAGGGGCTCATGGCTCCCTGACACTATGACAGTGGCTTCTGCCCCCATCAAGAGCCCTGCCCCCTTGCTGCTGCAGTGGCTGGGCAGGGGCATGGCCAGACACCAGCTGGAAGGGCCCCTTAGGTGAGGGGCAGGGAAAGGAGGTTTTGTCCCTCCCTCTGGCATCCAGTGAGCAGAGGCAGTCAGGGAATGCAGACCCAGCTGCGGTCCCCCAGGGGCACTGGGGGTAGAGGGGGGAATAACCCCCCTCCCTGCCCCCTCTGTCTCAGGGACCATGCCAGCCCACCACTGCAGCAGTTTTGGGGGAGCACCCAGCAGGCCCAGCTCGAGTCCTTGCCAGTGGGACAGGGAGGAAGGAATTAAACCCCTACACGGCCCGTTCAGCCAAAGCTAGTGACCAGGGTGGGCACAGCACAGCACAGGTTCCCTATAGCCAAGGGCGCGCTCTAGCACCCCCTGGCATCTGGCCTGAGCAACTGCAGGCATGTGCCTGCATTTCCTCAGTCCAGAGGGAATGTCTGTGTTGTTATAAATTGGTTCAGCCTAGGCAGGTTAGACTAACCTGCAAAGATTAAATCAATTCAGACTCCAGCTTTTAGGGAATGTCTGTCCCTAGCCACAAAGTGAAATATAATACTAAGTACTTTGAAACATCAGGTCCTACATCTCCCACGCTAGACAACCAAAACTACTGGGTACTTCTGAATTTAATTTCTCTGGGTGTGTCTACACAAGATGCTTACTGCACAGTTGACTAATTAACTGCAAGTAAATGTCTCAGCATCTACATATTCATCCCTATTAGGGTGCACAAAACTAATAAACTCTGCAACAGGGTAGGACTTGTATTTACCCTGCTGCAGAATTTTTTCTGCATAGCATCATATGTGTAGATGCTGACAGGGCTGGCTGTGGCATGAGAGTACTTCATTGTTGGGGCTGCCTGCCTGCTAGCTCCATACTGGAGCACCCTCAAGCACCAGCCATCTCCTTTACAGCACATTGAGCCGGGTCAGAGCAGCCCCAAGCAAGCAGGATGATCACCTGGGCCTCTTGCCAGCTGGGGCTGCTGCAACCTAGCTCAATGTCCTTTGGATCAGGTGCATGTGTAAACTGCATGCCTAGGAGCAATAAACTGTGGAGCAATAAACTCCGCAGTTTATTGCTGCTCCCTAATGGCATGTGTAGCTGTGCCATTTTTGTCCCTATTTGCCATGTACAAAATGGGGATAATACACCAGTCTCCCACCTTCCAGAGGGTTTGTGAAATTAAATTAACATTTGTGAAACACTATGATGAACACCACAGTAAAGCTACACGGAAATTATTCATTTTTGTTGTAAATATTGAATATTCTGTAGTAAATAACACTTAAGTCATGCAATGGAAAAAACAAAGGTTGAACAGCTGAGCCTTAAGCAAACACTGTCCATTCTGTGCACTGAATGAAGCTGAGTCTCATGGGAAAAAATAGTACATGATCATGTAATTGAAGGCCATAACATACTGCATGTACAAAATGGAGTCAAACTGAGGTTTTACAGGCAACCTTAACTAATGTTTGCTATTTTTTTGGTGCTTGAGTGCTTTACAACTTAAAGAATGCTCTTTTAATGTGTTTTTTTGCATGCAATTTCCTAGGTTTTTAAAAAGAGAGAACTGAAAAAAACAGCAATTCCATTGTGTAACATCACACCAACATTACAACCTTAAGGATGCTCTATTAGCATTGTTTTTATATGTCGTATCCTAATGCTTTGCTTTAAAAGGTAAACCAAAACAAAACAGAAATATATATTGCATCTTACTGTCTCCCTCTTACATGGATCATTAGCTGGATTGGATCCTTTAAACTGACCACACAGATCTCTGCTACTTGAAATAACACTGTAAACAATGGTATTAGTAGGCTGTTATCCTTTATGTGGACCAGATATTTATCAGATGCTTTGCCAGTGGGTTTCATAGCTCTCTCTGACAGTAGAGGAACTGAGAGGTAGTTAGCTGCGTGATTCTCCAGTTCAGAGTGGCACCTTATAGACAAATTAATTTAGAGACATCAGCAGCTTGCTTTGTTGCTTACAAAATCTCATGTCTTTCTGAAATAATTAGTCTACAAGGTGCCACTCTGCCATGCCTTCTGGCAGTAGGAGAACTGTGGGCATATCTACATATGTATTTGTGTGCGCCTAAATGTAATGTGCCTTTGCTTAAGGTGCATTAAGGCAATGTAGGCACGTATCTACATGTAGATACACTAATGTGCATTAAGGCTCATTACATGTAGGTGCAAATAGCTAAGTCACATTAGTGCATGTGCAGATGTGCTAATGCACATTAATGTGGTATCTATCCATTGGCACACATGGCATTAATGCACATTAACACATCTGCATGTACACAACGTGACTTAGCTATTCATGCCTAAATTTGATACGTGCTTTATGCAGGTATCAAATTTAGGCTCACATAGACTTAAATTGCCATTTTTCTGGCACATTAGGGGCATGCACATATAGACCCATGCCCTTAATGCACCTTTAAAATGGTGATTTTTGGCTAAGTCTGCTTAAAAGAGGCACATTTAGATGTGCCCTGTTACGGTGAGGAAACTTAGTTCCCTTCCTGTTTCTAAAGGGAATTGTGCTGTCAGGGGCACAGACTCTTGGAAACATTTTCCCAAAGGCTTACCCCTTTCTGTCCTGTCCAACCTGTCCTAGCCCAGTTTTGTTTCTATCCTGCTGTTTCCCTGTACAAGTCTCGATTCTCCAGCCAGTCCCAATCGCCAGTCCTCAAGCCTCTAATCCTAGTCCAAGTCTCTTTGACAAGTAAGCCCTTGTCACACCCTTCCAGACTCCCATTCCTGGTCTCCCCTTGCTTTCCCTTGTTTAGTCACTCCTAGTCACCCATACTCTATCTCTTAGTTTCTTTGGATGCCTATAGAGGTGGTCGGGGGTGGAAGGGGTGTGTTTCAATTAGACTGGTTCCTAGAGAGCTGCTCTAATTAAAACAACTCACTGCCATGTGTATTAAAGCTTATGCACATTTAAAAATGGCCATGGGATGCTTTAGCTAAACCTCATTCGATGAGGTTTAGCTAAAGCATCTCTGTGGCCATTTTAAAATGCACAGGGGCTTAATACACAGCATGGTGAGGTGACGCTGGAGCATTCTAATCAGAATGCAAAGCACACTCAATCAATCGAATCTGCTTCGATGCACTCTAGTTAGAATGCAAACGAGCACGTATATAGGCAGCCTTTGGTCTCAGTCATCTTGCCCCAGTTTCCTCCATAATTCCTTAACCTCTCATTTCTCCAGTCATCTCCCACACTCTGTCCCCTACCAATTATCCACCTCCATCCTTCCCCTGCTATGTCCTACCTGCCCATCACTCTTAGTCTGAGTCTCCTTATCCTGCTAGCTTCAGTCTCTAACAAGAGATGCTCATCTAACCTCAGTTAATTCCCTGTTTCCATTATGTCCCTCTGTGTCTCCTAGACTTTGTCTCCTTACAAAGGTCTCGGTTCCAAATCCCATACAGTCTCTGTCCCCAAGGATCCTTGCCTTGTGTATTCTTTTGGCACTTTTCCACAATGCCATAGATTCTGTCTTGTTTTTTGTTGAATAAGGCTGGTTCTATCACACTGCTCAAATGCCAATGAGACCATGGAAAAGCCAGTCTCACTGAGCTCAGTTCTAGTGCCTAGCTCCAACCCAACTGGAGGTAACGTGGAAAGTCAACTTTATCCCTATATCCCTGAGCTAGAGTGTATGCACTTGTTCTGTAGCAATGGCACAGTCTTTTCAGTGCAAGGAGCTGTGGGGAGGCTGGAACATGCTCAGTGAGGCTGGACTCTTCAAAGACTTTAGCTGTTAAGCTTCAGCAAGTCTCTACTGATCATGTGAAAATTTCAACAATTTGGCAAAGTGCACATCCTCTCTCTAAAGCAGAGGCACACTAGAGCTTTCTAAGAGAAAGGCTAGGAACATTTTTAACACTGAAAGCAAGCATATTTTCCCCTATCTACATTCTAAAAAATGGATGAACTGTTTTAACTGAAAGTTTAAAAAAAATACATCCTATTGTTGACAATTAGCACTTATATTTTCTCCCTGAATGGTTATAAGTGGAAAAGTTATAAGCAACTTAATACAGACTCTGATAGTTAATGATAAGTGAAAGACAATCTGGTATTAGGAAATGCTACAAGTCCTGCTTCTAATATCCCGGGTTGCTCATTTAAAATCATTCAATGGGTACTTTTTACATAGCATTTTATAGTTTTGAGCACTTCAGGGACATCCTCAAGGCCAACTTAAAAAAATGCAACATCAATGTCAACTTGTGGGAGACTATTGCCCAGCACTGCTGTTAGTGCACCAACTGTCCACCAGACGGCACTAAGGGATTGTTAAAGCATAATTAATCCAATGTAAACATGGAATGTGTCAAACAGATCAGCTCAACTAAAATCTGACTTTATTAATGTAACAAATATTATCTTAGCAGTTTCTAGATACAGAAAGATTAAAAACACTTAGTACAATGGTTTCACCCAATCCTAGAAGATGTTGTTTACTCCACTACAGGGTCTGGTGGCCGGTCAGCAATCCTGAAAGTAGAGAGTGGCTGTCAGATAATCTTTATGGCTGCACAATCCAGACAGAAGTCATTTGCTGGATAGATGACAACACATACTTAACTTGCTTGCTGTCCCCCTTTAAGCTTTCCTTCAACTTCACTCCACTCCTCTGATGATTCTTTGTTTCTGGGTATCATTGATTGGTTTCCCTGCAATCATCATACTGCTCATATTTTGTCCTGTCAACACATTCCTTTGTTCCCTACAAACCCATCACAAGCACACCTCTTAATTTGGTCTGTTTCCAGTGTCTTAATTTGGGCATTGTCCATTGGTCCCCTTACATTAACATATCCAATCATTTCATCCCTCTGATTCAGTTGGTTAGTGCCAAGTTCACTTAATTTGAGCTGATAATATGGCTAAGAGTATGTTAAGTTAGAAGAACTTCTCACAGTGATAAGAAACAATATATAAGCTAACTCAAGGCTATAACCATGCAAATACCAAAACACAGAAACAGAAAAACAAAAGAAGGTTCAGACAATACTGTAACTCACCACTCAAACTGGTGCAACTAAAGATAAATGTGACAAGCTACCCTAACACCACCCCAAATGGAAGAAGAGCGTTCTGCAGGAATCCCAGGACTTTGAAATCTCACAACAACAACAACAGGAGATGGAAAAATAGGAGCAACAGTAACAGTGTGTCATGCACTAAATAAAAAATCCAGTGCCACCCAACCCAGAAGGAAACACATGTCTAAGCTGCAGTAGAGTCTGTTGATCCTGGATAGGCCTCATCAGCTGTATTTGGACCCACAGATAAGACAATCATGGGAGACAATCATCCTTAACTATGAAGGATTGCCAAAAAAGAGTCCTGATCAAAAAGTACATTCAAATGAAATCACCATAAGGACTTACTTATTTTTGAATTAGAGACAGTAGAACTAGATTGTCCAGGGTTTTTTCTTTTTTTCTTTTTCATTCAACTGCTTGTTTTAAAAAAAGAATATTATATCTGATTGTATAATTAGATTTTTACTGAGGTATAGATTGCTGATACAATATTATGTGAAGTGCCCTGGATAATTTACACTGATTCCATATTTTAGTCTAATGCTACTAGATGGATTTATTCCACAAAATGACTGTAAAGTTACATTTTTTTACAAAGTATATGATAAAATCGCCTTCTGAAACATTTGGTGTTTAGGCTACAGTTACAGACAAAGTAATAACAGGATAGCAGATTTAGCTTTGTTTCACTGTTGTAATTCCTGCACTGCTGTTTTTATTTCACATACTGTACCAACCTATCATAATGAAAATACCATATATCTAAACATTGCTTTTCATTGTGAAGGGTCTCTAAGCATTTTACAAACTATCATCTGCCACCTCTGAAAAATAGAGCCTTTCTGGAATCACCTCTGGCATGTGATTCTGAGGATACATAGCATGCATCAGTTTGAGACAGAAAGTAAAAAAAAAAAAGAAGGGACAGTTTGTATTTATGGAATCAAGTCAATTAAATTAGAATTTGTCAAGGATTCTGAGTATAGCACATTTACTCTTTCAAAGAGAACCACTGATTAATTGATTAACAAAAATGGTCAGAAGCATATTTTGTAATTCATACAAATATTTCAAAAAAATCAATGATCCTAATGTCATTATGTGGCCTTGGTTCAATGTTAATTCAAATGAACAGTGCCTTCTTCAAAGTTAGCTTCTACATCCATATAACTTAGCCAATTAAGTTACACTTGTCCAAAATCAGTGTAAGCGAAAGCAATCAGGTTTACTGAATCATTACCATGTGGTATCCGCTGTGCTGAATAGGTCTCAAACACTTTGCTGTTGAAATATGACAAAATTGCAGCCTGAAATGACATGTCTCTACAACCTACAAAGCCACTGAAAAAGATCTTGTAGAGGGCTATTGGTTATAATCTAAGTTAGATTTTTTTTATTTTTAAAGATATTAGATAAACATTTTATAATATTTGGCACTTACTGTGTATTATACTAATACATTTACCTCCAGATTTCACAATGCTTATCAAATGCAAGTGTTATTATATAACTAAGGGCTGATCTGAACATGAAGAAAGGTTGTAAATTTTACATGGAATACTTATTCAAAAATACCTATGTAGACTGTCACAGACAATTTAAGCAACTTGACTAACATCAAACAGGAGTCTGTGGCTGAATCATGAAAAGAATCCACACCCTTGTAATTCCAGTTTCCAGCTCAAATAAGGAGAGGGCAAAGGGTACTGTCTCTCACTGATAAGTGCTTGCCCAGGAAATTCTAGCATGTAGCCAAAGAAAAACTGTTTACTTTGCTAAAGAGGGTGACAGCTTCAGAATACCTTCTCAAATGGCAGGGACACAGTTAATTATATATACATATTTCAGCCACTGAAAGGCATAAGGTTCAATAGGACTAATTATGCAGGTTGGTAAATATATAATCGATTAAGGAAAACATCGTAGTTGGATACCTCTCCTGAATAACTGTTAAGTGAAAATAGGGTACAAAAGATTATTCTAATGAAACATGCAGGGTGAAGACTGTGATTTAAAAAACTGAGATAATTATCTGAACAATTAACACTAATGGAATTTGTTTGTATGCAAACAAGACTGTACATATTTCTTAGATAAATATCTGAATGAATTCTGCAGGTGAAGTCATTGCTTACTAATATTACAGAAAATCTACATTTCCAGGCAAGAAATGTTGGTGGAATAGTTCTCAAAATGCTTTTTTTTCCCATTTCATAAATGGTACATTCTGATGGGGATGTAACTACAGTAGACATCATATTTACTCAACTCGAAGACGAGGTTTTTTTCCTGATTTAACATGGTGGGGGAAAGTCATCTTGGATTTGAGTACAGGCTGGAGAGGCAGGCAGCTGCTACAGCTCTGAAGGGCTCCAACCTGGCCTTGGAACTGGAGACATAGCAAGCTCCTAACCCCCCACCACCTGTCCCTCACAGCCTTTGCCTTCTGCCTGCCCCTCATCCCTGCCTCTTCACCCCCCACTGCTGCTTACTTACTTCCATGGCTCCACCACCATCCCCAGCCCCAGCTGCACAGGACCGGCAGCAGTGGGGTAGTTCTGACCTGGATTCCAGCTCCAGGGCCCGGGCAGGACCAGGGTCACCACAACTGCAACAGCTGCGTGGCTGGTGAGGAGGAGAGGGGGCAGGCAGAGCAACTATGTGCTGTGTGCCCAAGGCCAGAGTGGAGCCAGAGCCTTGGAGTGAGGAGAGGCAGAGGGGAGAGGTAACAGGGAAAATCTCTAAGCATTTTCAAACCACATCTATCATTGATACTGTGTATAGTGCTCTGGCACTGTAGTACTCCTGGCATCTACCAAACTAGGTGACACTGTATCAAGTCAGAAAGCAGATACCAAATCCATTTGTACACTGAAATGCTCTAACATACAGTATGGTAATCTCTGACATGAGATTCATGGAGCCCACCCCAGCAGCAGGCAGGTCCCAGGGGCAGGGAGCTATCTCCCGCTCCTTGGTGGAAGGTTCACCGGGAGCAGACGTCTACACAAGTGCTACAGCACTGTTACTCATCTAAAGTAAATTTCCTACTTGCATTTGAAGGTAGCAAATTTACTCGGGGTCAGAGAGGTTTATTGCATAGTAAGCATGTGAACATATATATGTACATGCTTACTTTGCAGTAAAATATGCTAATGCAAAGTTAAGTGCCTTATGTAGACAAGCCCAGAGAGAATAAAATTGTTCACATCTGGAGGAGCACAGGGAAAAACTGCTATTATCACTCAGGCATAATCAAATGGAAATGTGGACTGAAAAACAAAAAACTCACATAAGGATTTTATTTCTTTTACTCTGTGTACCACTGCCATTGAGAAGCTTACAGTGCTTTGCAAATAGCTTCTAGTGGATGGGAAAAGAGAGAAGACTTTAAAGTGATGATATGCCTTCAAGAGCATTTTTCTAGCCTTGGGAAACTACTTTTTCATAAATAACAATAAGAGAATAATAAGAGAATTGATCTGGCAAGAAGCAGACCCAAGAGTTGCCCTTGGAAGACAGGTTGCAAACATATACCTTACGTATAGTTAAATTTTAAAGTATTTTCAGCATGCAACGCAAATGCAGATTTATTGTTACTGTGTAGCAGGCTTGCCTTTCAGAGCTTGAGTTGAGTCCCAGGCTTGAAATCTTGCTATTTTGATTGGTGGAGCCCATCCACCAATCAGGAGGCAGCAACAGGAGTTAAGTCACGCCCCTTTCCTGAGGGGAGGGAGAAAAGAGTTCCCCCCCACACCTGATTGAAGACTGCAACACTCAGGTCCAGAAGACCTCAGGGGCGGAGCCCTAGAATGGATAAAAGGAGCCACATGCCCAGCATGAGATGAATACATCCAGGATAGAGAAGAGAGCAGAGCGGGGCTTAGAAGAGCTGAGGAGAGCTGCTCAGCAGGGCAAAGCAGTAGCCCAGAAGCGCCCCTGAAGACATCCATCAGCAGGGAATGGTGGATGGCTCCAGCAGCTAGGCTCTTGGCATGCAGCACAGTGCACAGCGTCCAGACCCTGGGAGCTGTGTGAGGTGGCTCGGGTCTGCAACCTCTGGTGTGCAGCCAGCAACACGGTGCACAGGCCGGTGCACAGAGTAGGGCTTTTGGAGCGCTTGGGAGGCTCAGGTCCTCAACCCCTGGAATGAGACTGGGAGCTCGGTGCAGGAGGCGCTGTATGGAGGGTCCAGGAGCGGACTGAGCCTGGTGCTCCATGAGGCAGCCCAGGCCTGCGACCCATAGCAAAAGGCTGAGTCCAGGGAACCAGACAGTGCTTGGCTACTGAGCCAGCAGAGAGGGCCAAGCCAGAGGCCGCAGAAGCCCTGCATAGAAGAGCCCTGTTCCAGGGGACAGGACCCCCCTGAAGCCCACTGCAGGCGAGAGAGCAGCTTGGCGCAGAAGACGAGGGCCACCCTCCAGGCCTGAGAGCCATGAGTTGCAGAGAAAAAAGGATTCCTACAGTGGAGGGGGAGTCCCCCCTGGTTAGTTAAGGGCTCCTGAAAGGGGACCTCTAAAGCTACCAGCTTCCTTGTAGGACTTGGGAAAAGCCCAAGGGCACTGGGGTTTCCCCTTGGGATTAAGTTTATCTTTGAGGTTCTTGCACCATAAGTGGTGTGATGTCATGCCTTGTGTTTTATGAACTCTCATGTTTATAAATTAGTAGATGAGTAGAGTCCTAGGGCTCTGCTGGGACCCCCTGTTGCTATTATTTCATCTGTTGTTTATTTTTATTTATGTGTGGCTTATTTATTGTTCACCCATACTTAGCTGTAGTTTATCTGTTAGCTATCTATTTATTTTGGGGTTTATCTGTTTCAGATCAGATACTTACTTGTGACTTACCTGTATCTGGAGCACTGGTAAAAGGTTTTATGGCATTTACCCAGAGGGTATTGTTTATGTTATTTGTTTAGATATCTTATAAATATATATATATATTGTACATATGTTTATATCCATGTTTCTTTTCATTGTGATAAGTTAATGTAAATAAATTTGTATATACTTAAGACTGTCCTGGCCTAGTTCTATAGGGATGGAGGGAAACTGAGCAGTCTGCAGTTCCCCCACAGCACACCTGCCAGCTAACAAGCCCCTTCAATTGGAGAAGGGGAGTACATACCTGAGTTACCTGGGCTGCAATGTATGTTCTTAAAGGAGTTCCTTCCCTCTCACCAGTACCACTTGGATCTGCAATGCTGAGGAACATAGAGATACTATTGTTGACTTTTAGGATGAGTCACAGGCTTATTATACCAAAGACCAAAGTATCTAAGCACACATCAATAGAAAAACAGCAATTCTTGTCTTTGGATATGATTATTTTTATAATTTTTTTCTCTATAGCCTTCAGTTCACTTAATCTCTCTGTCTCATATTCCCCATCTATAAAATAAGGAAATACTTCCTAGCCTACCCACAGCAATGTTGTAATTGTCAATAGCTTACAGCCAAATTCAGACATATTTGTCCCTTGAAGTGTCCCTCATCAGCTTCAGTAACTGCCCAACGGTAGGCCACTTACAAGTGCTGCTACTGGGTACCTGCCTCCAGAGGGTTTGCTTAGGGCCCCAATACACCTTAATCCACCTCTGCTTCTACCTCCCATACAACCACAATCTGGCCCTCTAGGGAAAAACAAAAAACACAAAGTATAAGCACGAGTCCCAGTTCAAAGGAACGTCCCAGAGGAGGTTCACCACACCCCTTGGCGGCGGGCTCCAAGTAGAAAGGAAAACAAAACAAAAAGTGCCTGAGCTACCTAGCGGGCAAGGTTCCTTGGGGGAATCTTGATATCTTTTATTAGATCAACCCAAATAGTTGGACAATAGTTATTAAGCGAGCTTTCGGGTTCAAAAACCCTTCGTCAGGCTAAAGAAGTTTCAGCAGTTGGTGTGTGCTCTTCCTGGATGGAAGCTACCGAGCTTGTTTCCTATGCAGGTCCCCAGTTTCTCCTCACTTAGGGCTGGCTCCTGAGTCCTCTCTCTGCAGTCTGGGCTCCCGTCTTCATGCCTCAGACAAGGTTCTGTCCCCAGTGGCTTCCACAGCCAGACTGTCTACACCCTCTGGTCTCTCCCCTATTCAGTGGCTCTTCTGCAATGGCTTGATGTCAGAATTAGTAGGGGAGGCTGCACAGAGGGCAAGGCACACTTTTGAAGAGGCATTCCCTGTCTGTTCCAAGGGTCTCCCCTGGCCCCATCCCAGTTCTTTTCTCGCTGAGTCCTCTAGGGGTCAGGGCTGCAAGCTCCTGGCTCAACTCCAGTCAGTCACGCCCCATGACCTCAGGTTCCAGCACCCCAAGTATCCACTACATAGGCAGATCGGGGCCTGGAGTCCTGTTTTTCCCCTGCCACCTTTCTGCCTTCCAGTCCAGGCAAGCTCAGCCTCATTTGGTCACAGAACATACTCTAGTCCTTATCTTCTGTCCACTCTACTCAATTTCAAATTTGGGGGGGTCTCCAGTCACCCCTGTTCAGTGACCTCCACCCATAGATAGATTAAGGGATAGGGCAGCTAGGCCCAGGCCCAGGGACCACAACTATTTCAGGCACCCCCGAGATCAGCAGCAGCAGGGAAGCAAAAGCTGTAGTTTTTAACTTGGTGCAAATTTTTGTCCCCAGCAGGGAGACAAAAATGGCACCAAATTTAAAACTGTGGCTTTTGAATTTGCTTCCTTGAGAGCTGGAAGCAGGGCCTCTCCACTAATGGGGCTGGGAGGGGCAGGGCTGGGGCTGGGGCTGGGGCTGGGGCTGGGCTGGGCTGGGCTGGGCTGGGCTGGGAGCACTGCACTATGCCTGGCAGAGGGCGGTGAGGATTGGCATGGCTGGGGTTGGGCCAGGCCAGGCCAGGAGTGCTGCCCCTCTGCAGGCTGGCGGGGTCTTGGGGGCTATAGCTCCCCCCCCAAATTAATCTTATCCCCCTTCCCATAGCCACCCCTCCCAGCACCACCACCCACCCACAGAGGCACAGTGTGGTACTCCCAGCCTGACCCAGCCCAGCCCTGTGCATCTGTGTGGCAGCACAGGACACAGCCAGGCAGCAGCTCCCTGCAAGTAAGTCTAATAGGGGCTGGGTGGGGAGCTAGACTGAGCCATGGGTAGCTTGCAGTGCTGGGGGCTGCCTCACAGTGATTGAGAGTGGAGGAGGGGGGAGGTTCTGTGAGGGAAAAGTGTGTGCACGCCAGCATCTGTGTGCACCTCTGTATGTGCATATCTGTGCTTGTGTCTATGTGTCCATGTGCAGAGAGTAGAGTGTGCACCTGTCTATGCACACACCTGTTTCTGTGCATGTGTGTGTGTACGTTCAGCCATGGAGGGGGGAGGCAGGGAGCAGGAAGAAGAAGCAGGCATGCTCCCCCCTACCCCCAGCTGGCAGGGTCCATCCAGCCTCCCCAGCCAGCACCAGAAGGGGAAGGGGCCCCTCTCCCCCCACTGCAGCCCAGCTCCCATGGGGGAAGGAGGCCACCAAAATTGTGTTTGCTTAGGGCCTCAATACACCTTAATCCACCTCTGCCTCCACCTCCTGTACAGCCACAATCTGGCCCTCTAAGGAAAAACAAAAAACACAAAATATAAGCACCAGACCTGGTTCAAAGGAATGTCCCAGGTGAGTTTCACCACACCCCTTGGTGGCGGACTCCAAGTAGAAAGGAAAACAAAATGAAAAGTGCCTGAGCTACCTACCTTGTTTCCTTTCCAGGTACCCAGTTTCTCCTCACTCAGTGCTGGCTCCTGAGTCCTCTCTCTGCAGTCTGGGCTCCCGTCGTCATGCTTCAGACAAGGTTCTGTCCCCAGTGGCTTCCACAGCCAGACTGCTCCTCCCTGGCAGGATTCTTGGGCGTATGCAGGGGTCTCCACGTCACACGACCCCTCTATTGCCACCCCCTGGGTCATCAGACTGCCTGAACCTGGAACTTGAGGTCACCTTGCTTCAGGCTCCTGTGCCTGTGTGTTTGCCTTCAGCATCACCACCAGGGCACAGGCAGAGAAAATACGGCGATGAAATGGAAGAAAGTGAGGAGGGATGGGAATCAGAACCACCTACCAAGGAAACCAGAGGGAAGGTCTTCAACCAGGGGAAGGGTTCACTGGCAAACAAACAAAAGGTAAGAAACGAAAAGGTAGAGGGATGCGGGTGAAGGAGGGGAAGAGGGATAGGTACCCCTGGATCCCCTTCCCATTCTAGTAATGGGGCAGAGCCCCCATTACATTACCAGAATTTCTCTTTTTTGATATAACTGGACACAGTGTCCTTCATTCCCTGTTCTAATTCAACTGTTTTGTTTTAATCCAGATGTGGCTATATGGCATCAGTGTTTAGAGCAGTTTGCATCACGGCTGTCCAACTGGCAGGCTGTGAACCCCACACAGCCTCTGACAGGTTAGCATGTGGCCCGTGGACTCTTGCCTGGCTACCACTCCCCCGCCTCCTCCAGTTGTTACCTCCCCATCAGCTGGGAGGGAGCTGGAATACCCAAGCTCTGCACACAGCAAAGAAGGAAGCCAGGCTGCCAGGGGGGTGGGGAATAAAGTTATTTACTTAAATACCAAAAATTAATCTCCCTTTCCTGAAAATACTAGAAAATCAAAAAATAGTTCTCCATCTCAAACAAGGATTTGTCCTGTACATTGATGTACTTGCTATTCTGTTGCTTTTGCAGCAACGATTTCCCACTACAATATTCTATGAAACAGATAAAAAAAATTATTATATATTTTCTCTGCGTTATATTTAGTTTTGGAAAGTTACTCCCATACTATGGTAATCCTTAAGAGGACAGACCAGCCTTAATCTCCTTAGATACGTAGAATCATAGAAAATTAGGATTTGGATGGATCTCAGGAGATAATCTAGTCCAATTCCCTGCTCAAAGCAGGACCAGCTCCAACTGGATCATCCCAGCCAAGACCTTCTCTAGCTGGGTCTTAAAAATTTCCAAGGATGAAGAGTCCACAATCTCTCTGGGTAACCTGTTCCAGTGTTTTACTACCCTCATAGTGAGAAAGTTTGTCTGAATATGTAACTTAAACTTCCTTTGCTGCAACTTGAGAACATTCTACCTAAACTACACCTAACATAAGGGAGCAGTGAGGAAGGCTCTTTCCTTTCTCTCCCTTTTATGCTTGAGTAGGTGTGAAGGGGTCACAATGATCCCTACTTTTCCTGGGATTGAACAGGGCACTCAATGGATCAGGAAAAGAGAAGGAGCCAGAAGTGTTTCACTTTTCTTCACCCACATGACTACTTGTGTTGGCCAATTGCACAGAAGGATGTGAGCTGAGCATTTTAAAAAGGTGAAGTATTGAGTGTACAGTTTCTATCTATGCTTTGTAACTAATGGTTCTTCAAGACTGGTACAGTCTGGCTTCTTAGCAAAGACCTAATGGCTTCCAATTGACCTGAATCCCTCGAAAGGCATTCTTGGAAATGAAACTTATAGTACGTAATGTCAACTATGTTGTATCATGGATTTTGGAATTATAATATAGCTATTAAACTGTAAAATATTATTTATTGTCACTCAGCCTGAACATCCACTAGGTTGCAGGGGAATTTTAAGTTCACAAGCACACCTTTTATCTGATTCCAGCACACTGCAGTACTTGAGGACCTAATTCTGCCTTTAGCTAAACTCACAAAGCCCTGATAAATATTGTTTCATGGGAGTAAATGAAGGCAGATTTTGACTCCACAGAAATATAAACTGTTTAAGAATATGATGAGTGGGTTAAGATCAGATTATCTTTAGGATCTATAACCTAACAGCAGAGAGATATGGGACTTTAGCCTTATTTTAATTTGCTCTAATATCATGCAGAAAGAATTTTGCAAAACTTGTGCCTGCAATTCTACTCAGTTCAACTCTTTGCAAATGTTTATTTTTACTGGCTGTGTAAACTATTATTTCCAGTGTGTGCTGTTGCCATCTAGTGTCAAAATAAGCAATGTACTTAAAGGTATATTTTCTACTTAACTGTAAAACTGAACAACCCACCCGGTTCTTTTCTAGCTGGTTTCTTTTGTTTTTTTGTTTGATTGGTTGGTTGGCTGGTTGTCTTTTACCCCCCTCAAGTTCACTTCTACACTGGTTCTTTCTTTGTCAGGATATATGCTCTGGATTCTCTCCTTTCATCCTAATGAGTTTTTTTATCATTATATCTGTACTGAAAACAGCCTGCATACCTAAAACTTTTCTAATATTCACAAAATATTGGAAGGTGGAGGCAAATTTGATTGCATAATTTATTTGAAACTAGTAAGGCTGCCAAGTACAAACAGACCTAAAAGTCTGGAAGACCTAAAGTACAGACCTAAAAGTCTGGAAGCAAAGCAATACATCACTGTACTGGCAGATGCTACTTCAGAAGCTCAGGAAACATAGTGGGCTCCCAACTGATGGAACCTCACATGAAATCCTCCCCCATGATGAGTAACTTCCAGCTGTGACATTGTCTTTAATATTTCAGAAACGTATTAGAAAGTATTTCTTCTACACCAATATTTTTAATATTATTGAATAGATATTGAAGGTGAACTCCGGGGCTTCACTGAAGTCAATTGGAGTTTTGCCACTTAGTTCTCTAAGGTAAGATTCCACACATGGTACCCACACTACAAGATGATTAAAATCTAAGTTATATGAAGATATACAGTGAACTATTCAAGGGCTTTTTCTTTTTCTCTTTTTTTGCCATGTGCTATACCTAATTATTGAGAATAGGTTTCTATGGATTTTAATTTAATCACCAGGTGAGTTTTAGGCTAAGAACTGAAATTGCACATAGACTGGTATAAGTGATCAGAAACCTGTTCAAATCTGCAACACAACATAAGTTATGTGCACAGAAACCATTTTCAAAATGGCCAAAACTGGTTTAAGATAAACCTAGATGGATGTAGTATCAGACTTAACTGTTAGGTTAAATCAGTTTATTGAACTTCTATCCCAGAACCCCTCCAAATTAAAGTTAACTCACAGTCCCCCAGCATCCCAGGGTGCTTTGTACCTCCCCTGCAAGCTCCACTTTGCAGGATGGGCAGACTAGCCTTGGCCAAAGATGTGTGCTTCAGCCACTCAGTGAAGCACAGTCTAGTGCCTGCGGCTTCTGGCCTGAGCCACTGCAGGCACGTGGCTGCATTTCCAGAATCAAAAGTGAATGTCTGCTCACCTGCTTTGCAGCTTAAATTAACCTGCAAAGATTGAATCAATTCAGCCTTCGCCTTTTTGACTGCCTGTACTTGGCCTTAATGTATGTAAGTCAGTTAGCTGTGATTCCATGTGGTACTACAACAGTGTTATAGTATGTAGTTGTTCTGAGTAACTGAAACACTGTGCATTGGCTGAGAATGTAAATGAGAAGACATGTTTCTTGATAATAACATTTATAAATGAAATATTGCTGCCCATATGTTTGTCTACCTCTTCCAAAATCTTTGTGCTGATGTAACTAAAAGGTGATTTCATCAAAGAGACAGGAAACTCATGACAAATTCCACAGCACTTGATTGATGAATGAATGAATGAATGAATGCTGCATTTATGTAAAGCTTTTTCATCCTCTGATATCAGACCTTTATAACTACTGAACTGCTGCCACTTCTGAGATGCATTACAGATACTATTTCAACCATCACTGAAGCCGCCAATTTTTGCGTCCTATTCCATCTTGCTGATGTTCATGATATGAAGACTGTTAAGCTATAAAATGCGAAATAATATATGCATAATTTCAACAAAATCAGTTAAGTAAAATAAAATCTCATTTTAGAACCTCATCTAAATTAAATGAGTATTCTCATGTAATTGTATATTATTGCAAATCAGTCTTAATTCAATATTTTTTCTGAAATATGAAAACAGAACTATTCTTCCTATACTGAAACAATCTTATTAAACAAATCCTGACTCTTCCTCTATGAAGCTGTAATAAATATGCTAATTTTGGTTTTTCAAACCATTAATTAAAAAAACTGAGTTTCCTACGGAAGATGGAGGTGACAACACAGCAGACTCAGAATAGAAGAAACATGGAAATACAGAACTTACCCTCATCTACTACATTTTCTCCTTTTCACTGAGCCCAGAGAAGATGGATGTTCTGCAGGGGTCTGGATCTGAGGTAGAGTAAGATCTCAGCCAGGGCAAAGTTCAGTGAATAGTCATTGTTCATAGCATCACCATCTTAGCAAGATACATTAATGCTGATTTGTCCAGATTCATTTATTCACCAACTCCTCCATAATGATCAATGCCCTGAAAGGTCAAAGACCAGAAGTCAGTGAAGTAATCCCAAAGAGTGCAGCTTGTATAATCAGAGCCATACAGTTGAAAGACCTCAAGGGTCATCTGGTCCAAAATCCTGCACAAGTACAGGAATGCTACTTCTAAGTCATCCCTGTACCTTGAAAACCCCCAATGAAGGAGATTCCACAATTTCCCTGGACAGTCTATTCTACTGATTTACTGTTCTAGGAGTATGGATGTCTTTCCTGATATCTAATTGAACTACTTTGCTATAGTTTAAAGCCAGTGCTTTGTATTCTCCACTCTGCAGCAAGGGGAAACCTTTCCTTTATATGAAGGCTTTTCAGATATTTGAAGACTTCTATCATGTCGTCACTCAATCACTTTTTCTCCAAGCTGAAAATGCCTAGTTTCCACAACTTCTCCTTATATAGCTTGCCTTCCAACCCCTTCATTGTTTACCCACTCTAACATTTTAGTATCATTCTGAATTGTGAAGTCTGAGACTGCTCACAATACTGTAGATGAGGCCTAACTAGTGCCAAGTAGAGTGGCACTAGCACTTTCTGGGCACGTCTCCACATGCAGAGGCATGCATTTGCTGAGGCAGAAATAGTAGTGGCACAAATCTGTGCCATTACTTTTTGTTGCAACGCACACCCCTGCACATGTAGTTTGGTGTGGGGCAAGGTACCCCACTTCAGGGAAACTGCTGTTTTCCCAGTCCTCCCAGCTCCTGGCCAGCAGCTGGAGTGTCTCATAAGAGGACCAATCCTCCGTGTCTGCTGGCACAACCTCCTGTTGCATGTGTTGTACCACTTTTTTCCATGTGGCTTTTGCGGGGGGGGGAGGAGGGGGGAGGAAGAGGTGGGAGGGTTACTACTAGGATTTCCTGGTAGCAAATTTTGCCCCTGTGCTGCAAATTTGCAGTGTGGGATATGCTTTAATGTGCTGGGCGTGCAGTATGTGGCTCCGCAAAATAGTTTGCAATGCCACAAAACACATGTATGGATCCAGTCCCTATGCCTTACGCCTAGCACACCTATTGATGCAGCCCAACATTGCTTTGCGTTTTTGCAGCTGTATCATATTGCTGAGTAATGTTGAGTCTGTGAGCCACCAAAACCCTTACAGCCTTCTCATCAATGTTCCAATGCAGCTAGTTATCTCATGTTCTGCATCTTTGCTATTGATTATTCCTTCACTAAGTATAACTCCTTTCAATTCTCTGCACTGAAGTTTATCCTCTTGTCTCTTGTGCTTTCCAAAGTATCAAGATCCTTCTGAATTCTACTTCTGTTTTGTAAAGTGTTTGCATTTCTTTCCAGTGTCATATCATCTGCAATGCTGACCTGTGTGGTGGCCGACCAGCTGCTGGGCCCTGGCCGGGAGCCCAGAACGTCAGGCGGGTACTTTTGACCGATGGAGCGGAATTAGGCATGGATGCGTATTGGTAACAAATAGATTGTTTACTTACGCCACTGATGTATGGGCGCAGGCAGAGCTGACTGGCTTAGTTGCAGTTACAAACGTAGCAAAGACTCTCTTACAAAATGCGAGAGAAACAAGCGTAATCGGCTTACTGCGGTACCAAGGAGCCTGCAGGAAACAGGGGGGGTACGTCAAGGACCCGGTGACAGGGAAATAATGGTGGGTGATCAGTCCGCCAAGTTTACTCCGAGAAATGTGCGGATTTCTCCCACGTGGGCGGAAACTGCTTTAACTTTTATATGGCTAGCAAGGCAATCACTAGTCGCCAAATATGAATAATTTGGAACCGGCCAATGGTGGTGTGCGTGTTTGCATAAAGTTGGCGGGAACTTTTTTTTAAGCTGTAATTTTCCATTCCCGTGGCATATAGTTATTGGGTTCTGACATAGCGGAATTTTTCACCGTGACCTAGTTACTGCCACCAGCGGAATTTTCCACTGTGCCATAGCATTCAGAATGATTGACAGCGGGATTCTCCACCATGGCAGGAGATTCCACTGTGGCGGGAGATTCTACTGTGCCATAGGCATCCAGCTACTAATGGGTTCTGACAACCTGGAATCTCTCTATTCTGGTATCCAAATAATTAATAAACATGTTAAACATCAGCAGATCCAGGACATGCCCATGTGGAAATCTACTTGAAACTTCCTACTATTCTGACATAGATCCATTTATAATTACCCTTTGCTTGCAGTTATTGAATTAATTTGCTATCCACCTTGAATTAATTTTATCTAGCCCACATTTCTCAAGTTTACTTATGAGAATGTCATGTGGGACTTCATCAAAAGTCACACTCAAGTCCAAGTACACTAGGTCCATTGCACTCCCTTTATCCATGCAACTAGTGACTTTGTCAAAGAAACAGATCAAGTTGATTTAGAATTTGTTTTTGACAAATACAGGCTGGAGATACTTGTGACCAGCCTTTCCTTTTCCACATGCTAACAAACTAGCTTCTTTATAAGTGGCTCCAGTAACTCCCTAGGAATTGAAGTCAGGCTGCCTGTTCTATAATTCTCCTGGTCCTCCTTTTGGACTTTTTTTTTTAAAGATGGGCACTATATTGTTCCTTTTCTAGTTTTCTGGAAACTCTCCCATTTGTAAATTTTATTGCCAAAGGCTCAGGGATGTCTTCTGCCAGTTGCTTCAGTAGTCTGGGATTTAAGTTCATTTAAACTAATCAAAAGCCCTCTTAACACTCTTTCATTATCACGACCCTTAGCCTTTCCTTTTCTTTCTTTGTATAATTTTTCTCAGCTGTTTGGCTGTGGCTTATTTTTTTGCATGAAGTCTGAGTTAAAGTAGCCATTGAGAAGCTCCAATGCCTTTGCATCTTCTGTTAAGAACTCACACCGGCTTTTTGACAGTTAAACCACTGTTTCTTGGTCATACTTTCCAGACCCACATATTCATACAATCTATTCTTGTTTTCCTTAACCTCCTCTGCCAGAGGTAACTCTCTTTTGATCTTTGTATCCCTGATATTGTCCCTGCAAGTTCTTGCTCTTTCTTGGGATGCTTCCTTAGTGACTCACTCTTCCTTCCATTGCCTGTATATTTTCTTTTTGATTTTAAAGCATCCAAGATTCTCCTTGCATAGCCTGCTGCTAGAGGCCAGACTGTCAAAAAGATTGGTGTTGGCAGGGAGAAGGGAGCTATTGTGAAGTACATAACCAATAGGTACCTAAGCCTTGCCTCTGCAGACTGAAGGATCCCTTGATTTGGGGTGTTAAATCATTAGTTACATTGACAGATCCCTTCTATACCATAAGTCAAGAGGAAAGAAAACTCTACAAATACCAAGTCACCATTTTATTGCTCTTTATACAGCAATAAGCCAGTATAGGAAGTAGTTTGACCTACTTAGCATCTTAAGTACCTTTTAACCTAAAATCCTGTAATCTCCACTCAGGCCATATTATTATCAAAATCATTTAACTAAATTCATAGTCTAAAGCTTCTAGTGATTCAATTCAGATTTATAGATTCGGCCTCCAAATCGTCCAAATCATCTCCGAATCCGAATTGTGATCCGAAGCTTTGCACAGTCCTAATGGTCAGAGCTCTGTTGCAATGTACTTCCTCCTGATTTTATTTTAACTGACTGAATCTGTGTTACAAAATAGACCAGTGATTCTTAACCAGGGTACTGGGGCATCCTGGGGTGCCCTCAGAACTTTTCAAGGACACTGCAACAGTGCCATGCAATGTTGGCACTGTTAGGTGTGCAATCATTATTCCCAAGATAAGCTCAAAGGACACATCTTCACACGCAGGGGTGTGTGCTTGAAGCAGCAAAAAAAGAAGTGGCACAAATTTCTGTCACTACTTTTTGCCTCTATGCATGCCCTTGATGTGTGCTTTGGTGCAGGGCAAAATATCTTGTTTTGGGGAAACTACCATTTCCCTGGTCATCTCAGCTCCTGGTATGCTGGAGGAGCTGGGTCAGAACTAGATGGGAGACACTCTGGCTGGCAGTTCTCTGACAGAACCTCCATTTTTTTTCACAGCATTTTTTTTTGTTACTGGGATTTCCCAGTGGCAAATTTTGCCCTGACACTGCAAATTGGCAGTGCAGGGCATACTTTAACGTGTCAAGTATGTGGTTTCTGGTGCCACAAAGAGGCTTGCAGTGCCACAAACAGCATGTGACTATGCAACTGGATCCAGCCAGAAATCTCAAACAGGAACCCAGAGTGTTAAAAACAGTCTGACTTGTTGTGGGCTTTCAGTGTTCTATGTAACATAATAATTGCTCTATAATTTTTCTGCAGCCAAAAAAGGGCAAAAACTGAGAGCTTGCATTTTCCGAGAGGTATCATGTATCTAAAAATGTTGAGAACTGCTAAACGAGACCTATAAAAACAGCACCTGACATTTTAGAAACTTCAACCGGTATCTGTTTATACAAATAAATAAATGCACCTACTATATTTTATTTTAATTTACCATCAAAGAATTTCTTTTCTCTTATATGACATATTTCAGGCTTGTAAATCAAAAAGATGCAGTGACTAACGATCAGTATGGGATTGTTATATATTTTCAAACATGAAGAATTAGCATGATACTTGAGGTTAACAGTGACAATTAATTACTGGTGTAAATGTCAATGTGTTCTATTAAATGTATTGATTCAGACACAAGATAAACCAAACAGAACATAATCCATGGAGATTCCAATTCTGTAGCTCTTCCTTAGCCCAAACTCCTTTTACCTTCGTTACAAGCTTTCTCTGTGTCAAGAATGCAGGACTGCATCCTCAACCATTTTATCCACATCAGATCATGTCACTCTTAATCAAGGTGAACGGCACCTTAGTTAATGAGGACTCTCATTGGCACCATTGTATGAAAGGTAGCACAATCTAACCCAAGTGTCAAACCCCTGATTTCCCAGAAGAGGAGCTGCTAAGATAAGAGAAAGGAGGGATGCTGTCCCTGCTGTCTTCTTTTTGGGGTAGGCTGGTAGAGGATAGACTTCACCATGCAACTCAGATACCAGTTAACAGTTCAGAGGAAATGAATCACCACCTTGAATCTGTCTGCCTACTACCAGGCACCAATATCACAGGGAGGCACAGTAGAGGTGTTGTCTGCCAACGCTGGGAGAACTTCAGGAGTAGAAAAAGGAGCAAAGGAGATGGAAAAGCAGAAGAGAACTGCAAGCCAAGTAACTGCAGCTGCTCTTCCTTGCCTTAGAATTCTAAGGTTGTGCTTATCCATCCTTCGGATTCTAAGAATTAAATCAGCATTCTAATGAATGGTATGGACCTTTGATTGAAGTGGTTACAAGAGAAAACATGGGTGTAATGCATTTCAGTAGGTCTAGACAGTGAAAGAATTGCACATCTAGCTGTGCAAAGCCCATTTAAATAACATGCCTGATGCTATCTACAAGTCTGTTCATGTAGTTTATTGGTATTTGCTAGCATAAATTGCCCATTCTAAGGTACACTGTTCACTTCATGCTGCTTCTCTGTTCTAACACAGCTATTAATGAGCCAGTTCTAGCTTAATAGTTTTTAAAAATGATTCAATGATTTGCTCATTACTTGTGCTTTAAAGAAAATAATAAAATAGGAGTGACTATCTGCTAGCACCATAAGCCTTTGACAAGGGGATATTTCCCTCTTTACAAGAGTTGCCCAATAAAAAGGATTACACTGGATAAAGCAAAGGTCCCTTGATTGCCTCACTGAAATGTCTACACCTTCCATCCATTTAATCAGGCACAGTTTTATGTATACAATCACTAAATAAAATTAAATTCTGAAAGTTTCTACCTGAGCAGGCAAGAAAACATATCTTCATGATTAACCTTGGTTAAGACCTGAGCAAGAGGCAATATTTAGTAATGCAATCCCTGGAACTGGCCAGAGACCTATTTGTGTCTCAGGAAATGCAATAGTACAAACTGCTATGTAATTCAAAACAATCCTTGGTTTAGCTTTAAGTGAGCTAACACAGGTGCTAGAAGTTAGACTAATTCTGGACAGACTAATTTGCTCTGCTTTCCTGAGCTTATAGGCTAAGTACAGTTAAAAAGCCTGAAGTTGAATCGATTCAGTTTTTGCAGATTAGTCTAAACTGCAGAGATTGAACTGAGAAACAACTGGATACACATTCACTTTTGATTCAAGAAATGTAGCCATATACCTGCAATGGCTCAGGCCAGACACCAGGGGGCACTAAAGCACAGCTCCCTGGCACAAAGCCAGAATGGGCTGTGTGTTCACTTCCTCTTCCTGCCGTCCCTAAAGGTTTCTGGGGTATTCAGTCCAAAATCACAAAAGCAGCACTCTGCAGGGTTGCTCATCACTTCTTCCTGCTTCCAGGTACTTCTGGGATTTGTAGTCCACAGTTGCCACCAGCAGTAACTTTCAGTAAGTTCAGCAGGGCAGGGCAACTCTGTACTCAGGGGAAGGGGGGGTTAACCCCCCTCCCTGGCCCCAGACATGAGCTGGGGTTTGTCTGGGGGGAGGAGTCCCTGCCTCTCCCCCACCCTCAACCCCAACCCTTCTGTGCTGGAGCAGACAGCATAGCCAAGTGCAGGGCTGGAAATCATGTTGGGGGACTCTGACTTAACTTAAACCAGGAAGGGGTCTGGGACAGAAGTTTCATAAACCGGTTTGACCCAAATCAGTTAAATCTGATACTACACTCAACCACATTTATCTTAAACCAGTTTCAGTGATTTTGAAACTGGTTTATGTGCACTGAACTTCTGTTCTGTTACAGGTTTAAACCAGCGTCTAATCACTTAAACTGATTTATGTGTAACTTCTGTCCCTGGCCATAAAGAGTCTCATGCTACCAAAGCTAGACTGCTTCTAATACTCAAGCTCTACACAAATGTGCAGTAGACATACCCTCACAATTTAGTCCTTGAGTCTCCCATGCTTGAGGGGTAAAATAACTTTTTAATAAGATATGAGTCTTATCATGACTGCAGCTTCCACCATAGCTGCCATTGCTAGTCTCATTTGAACTATATCCACATGACTTTCTATTATAAACTCACTCCTCAAGTGTCTTTCCTATTTTTGGCTGGGCACAATAGCCTGCAAAAGTATCTCACCTGTATGCTGTTAAACTTATTACATCACAAACTCTATCATCTTCCTCTGAAATAAGAGTGGGGGACCCCATTGACATCAGTAGTAGTACAGTACTATCTATAAAAATACTGGAGATAAAATAGTAATCATATTAACACAGTAACTGAAGAATACGCAACTAAACCCATGAAGTTTTATTGGAATAACTCACAATAGTAATAAAAAAATTAGCTCTCAAGACTCTTCAGCAGGCAACAGGAATTTAGAGATGATAATTAAATAGCTAATAAGGCTCTGAATGAGTACAGTAAATATGTACTGTACTCCAATTTTGTAATACATGTTACTCATAATGCTTTCTTTATTCAGAACTTCCAATAGTAACTCTGTTACAACCTTAAAACTTAATAGGTTTAGTATCATAAGGTACTACAGTGGATGTTGGAGAAATCTAATTATCCCTAGATAGGGTAACTCATATTTTATTTGACCTTCAGGTTTTAGTTTCATTATAATTAGAATCACTTATTTTCATGTCTTTCTAAGAGGAACTGAAATTATTCTGAGCTCCTTCACTCTAATACTTTCAAATCTTATCAGCCGCAGAGCTTGTAAAAACACATCTATCAGCTCACCTCTTCTCTCAATGCATTCATAGGTCTGGATCAGACTGATATGCCCCTCATGCCACTTTCTTTCAGCAGCATTACAAATTACTCCTGGAAAAAACAAATGGAGATATTGTTAATTATAAATACATTTTATTCTTATAAATCCACCAATTAGGTTGGTATAGAAGTGCAAAGAGTAGATACATTTAATCTGGTACTGCTGCTGGGCACCACAGAGACTGCAATTTTATATTTGCTAGTGACTCCCTCTGGCCAAAGCAGTGTTGATGGATTCGGCAATGAGACTCATCCTTTGGAGGGAAGGCCATAATAACTCAGAACAATTTGAGAAAAGAGGGAATAAAAATGGAGAAAAGAAGCTTTGAAGTGGTTAGAGGATACCTAGGGGAATAAAAACATAAATTGTATCTATCTCCCTGTCAGTGCAAACAACAACAATAGCACATTTTGATGAGTGGAAAGTTAGTACTGAAAAGCAATCTGAAAGGTACTCCAATGCCTACAATGACTCAATGTCCCCTTTGCACTGAAATGTCACTTGCTATCAAAAAGCCACTCAATCTGATTCTTTTCTAATCTTGGAATGAGGCAATAAATGTAACTAAGGGTATTTGTTACTCTTGCAATAAAAAAAGAGCAGTAATTCAAGTCTAAAGCCCCAGGTAGCACTCAGTAGTACAATCAACAATGCTGAAGAACGTGATCTGCTGACCACTGTAAGCCCAATTCTATTGCCAATATCAACAAAGAGCAATACTCACACTCCTCACCTCCAGCCCTTTGTACACTGACAGAATGATAAGAAGGAGAAAGGAACCTCTACCAAAAAACATAAACTGCTACAACCTAAAGACATTACAGCCAGGAAAAGGAAAGATAGAATATGCACCTATGCATACCATGTATAGTCTATTAGATTCTATGTCCAAAATTTATGAAAAAATGATCAGTTCTAATGAATTATTTCTTCTGCACAACTTCTTAGTGGCCAGGGACTGCATGGGGCCAGTGGAAGCTACATGCTACAGGGACTTCACAAGCGCTGGCCTCACCTGTTCCCCAGGCATTTCCCCTACTGCATTGGCTCCCTACCCCTGACTGCACTGACCATGAAGAAATTCCAGCTCCTTCATTAACTAGGCATGTGGGTGCTTCTCACTTCCCTACTACACCAGACACATAGGCACTTCTGTTCTGCATTGCATTAGGTATATAGATACTCTTCTGCCCTGTTGCATGAGGCATCTGAACACTCCCCTTCATGTCACCCCATGCCAGGGGCTTCCCCAGCACCATAAGCTGTGACACCTGCTCCACACCACCCCTGGGGTGGGGCAGGAAACAGAAGCAAAAGGGAGGGCTCTGGAGCCTTTATCTCCTGCTGCAAGTGATATAGGGAGAGCAACAGCTCAGTGGGAGCCAAGTCAGCGGGAGTTTACCATTAATTTCCAAGGCTTTCATACTCTTTTCCCTCCATCTGAGGCATACCAGGTGTTAACTTACATGAAAAAACATTTGAAAGGGAGCACCATAGGAACACTGCAGGGATGGTTACCATGTCGCTGATAAGGGATGCTCCTGTGCATGTGTCCACCTGCTTCCCCTGACCAACCTAGAAATATGGTGGTGAAGCAATATTGGGGCACCCCTCATAGCTACTCATGAGACGTCTGCCGTTATTAGCAGCTGTGGGAGATGCATCTAGAATGGTTTCCCCATAGCATTTCCAGATTTGGCACATGCAAGTGAGAGCAGGTAGGTAGGGTAGGCTCACCAGCCTGAGAGCCACAGTATAAATATTTCCTTAAAGAACTAGGTCTATATTTTACTGACATCAAAGGAGCTGTGTTCTTACAACTGAATCCATGTCTCAAAAACCTCAGAAAAATGCATCATACTTTGGTATGAGTTCGTAAACTCATTTAATTAGCATAATTATAAATAGGACACAGGGTCTGATTCATGAGCATGTAAATCATAAGCAGCTCATTTGGCATCAATGGAGCTACACCAGTGTAAGTGAAAGAAGTATAAGGCTTATTGCTGAAGAAACATTTTTCTTCCCCTGCTTGCTTTCTCCCTTCTGACTGCATGTGTTTATGCAGAACATGCTGTCATTGGAACAGTTACAGCCTTTAAGAATGATAATGTCACTCATAGTAAACCTTATCCAGAAGTGAATCCAGGATTTCATAACGAGGAGTGCAGAAGTGACCAGCTCTGCAGAGGTGGTTGTACCCCCCAGTCCCAGCCTCCTCCCTCCTCTCCTCCCCACTAGGGTGGGCAGATCATGTCCTGGGAGCTGCAGCTGGGTACTTTACAACTCAAAGAAAGTAAGCATGTTTCCCCTTCCCTTCCCCTCCATGCTCAGATGTATGACCTCATCCCTCCCCTACTCTCCATACCCTGTCCTCTCCTCGTCTCACTGTCCCCCTTCCCACCACCAGTTGTCCAACCAGTCTCAAGGGCAAGGGGAGTCTCTGTTCCACTCCAGCTGGACTGTATGAGGCCTGGGATCATCCAGGGACACCAGTGACATCAGATGAGAAGGTTCCTCTTCCCTGGGCCTGCTCCTGGGCTAGCAGGGAACACCTAGGGGGAGCAGGCTAGAGAGGAACCCATCCACTGGTCACTGCCATTGATGTCTAGAGTGAACGCAGCTGGAGCAGGAGCACCCCTTATCCAAAGAGCCATGGGGACACTGGCAACAGCAAGCAGAGGAGAGGGGAGTGGGAAGGGACAGGGAGAGGATGTGTTCCTGAGCATGGAGGGGAAAGGAGCAGGGAAATGCCTACCTTCTTTGGAACTTAAAAAGTCCCAGGCTGCTGCTCCTGCTTCATGGTCAGAAAGAGGAGTGTGGGTCTTCCCCTGTACTTATCTAGTTTGTTTTTATGGTACTGTGTTAAATGGTGGTTATTTTATTGACAGATGGCTCGGTATGGCTAGATATTTTAATTAGGACTAGCTACCGAAAAAGTGGATAGGGCACAGTGGGAAAACATGTAAAACACCTAAAAGGTCTAAAGGCATAAGTTTCAACCCTGTTCTGGACTCATGCCAAAGGCTACCTGCAGTTTCATAATTTGATAGTTGTTAGGGGCTGGAAGGGACCTTACAGATCATCAAGTCTAGCCCCCCTCCCCCCCCATGTGGTCAAGAAAGACTGCTGGGTTCAAATGATCCCAGCAAGATGGGTGTCAAGATGTTTTTTTTGCCAGGATGGATGACTCTACCACTTGTTCCAAACCCTTGGCACTTGGCTTGTAAAGAAGTTTTTCCTTATGTCTAGTCTGAAGCGATCTTCAATCAGCTTGTGCCCATTATTTCTTGTCTTCCCTTGGGGGGCCTTGGTGAATAGCTACTTCCCCAAACCCTGATGTACACCCCTGATATACTTATAGGCTCCAACCAAGTCCTGTCCCCCCACAAGTCTTCTCTTCATAATAATACCTGAACCCAAATAATTGATGAACATGTTGAAAAGTCTGAGTACTGAATCCTGAAGGATGCCACTGGTCACCTTCCGCCATGTTGACTCAGTTCCGTCTATTAATACTCTCTAGGTCCTACCCTGGAGCCAGTTACCTACCCACCAGACTGTAAAATAGTCAAGGCTGCATTTTCCCAATTTTATCATGAGGAAATCATGGTAGACCAGGTCAAAGGCCTTTTTGAAGTCCAAGTATAAGACATCAACCTCATTTCCTCTATCCAGGTGATGAGTAACCTGATCATAGAAGGAAATGAGGCTAGTCTGGCATGACCTGCCCATGATGAAGCCATGTCAGCTACCCTTCAGAATACTGCCTTCAGGTAGCCTGTATGTGATGGTTTCTTTGATGATTTTCTCCAGAACTTTATCTGGAATTGAGGTCAAACTTATTGGCCTGTAGTTTCCTGGGTCCCCGCTTCTCCCTTTCTTAAAGATAGGTACCACATTGGCTTTTTTCCAGTCTTCTAGGACCTCTCCCAAGCACCATGAGTCTTCAAATAACTTCACCATCGGTTGTGCAATGACATTGGCCAGTTCTTTTAGCAGTCTCAGGTGTAGTTCATCTGGTCCAGCTGACTTACAGATATTAGCCTTTGCAGGTGCTCCCCCACAAGATCTACATCATCCCAGCTATATATGGGTACCTGCTCAGTCAAGCTGGAGAGTCAGCTACAGAAACTAGGAGACCTTAACCACACTAGCCCAATAGACTATACGGTTCATAGCAGGTGATATGTTGTGAGTTCAGCAACAACACTCTGGAAACTATTGTGTTGAACTAACAGTCATTTATTATTACAACTCTCTGGAATCATATCCAGGGTAGATTTTACCAGTTGCATCAGTAGATTTTAACCGTTGCATCAGTAGATGTATACAGATCTTATACCTGCCCTGCCTCTGACTTGGCCCAGTCCAGTCCTGTGGAAGGAGAGGAACCAAGAAAGCCTCTGGATCCTTATGGCAGAGAACAGGGAGTCCCCAGTGCTGCAAAACTGCCACAACGTAACACAACCCTGCAGTGCTGAACACGAGACTTTGGTCTTAAAGGGACAGTACAATGAAAACACAATAAGACACAACAACAGGATCCTGAGGGACTTGGGAAAAAAAACAATTTATTATGATGCATTATGATCTATACTACTTGGGGAAAAAAACATGACTCTAAAAACAAAGTAGATTTCAAATAAGCATAGGGAAGAAGAAAAAGGGAAGAAGCACTGTGCCTGGTAGTTTTGAATAATAGTTGCTTATGCAGTGTTAAGAACAGGTTAAACAAGCCCTTCTATAGGATGGCTTAGATAGAAATAATCCTGCTTTGAGGAGGGGGTTGGACTATGACCTCCTGTATGATCCTGTAAGTGAAGAAAAAAATGTAGGAACACTATCAAATTCTATAACAAACTGCATTTTAGTTAAGACACCCTAATAAGTTTACCCAGGCAAATACATAAAGGGAAAAGACTAAGCTTTCAGCCTGCCTCTTCACTAATGTCATTATCAAAAGAGAAAGACCTGATTTCTCAGCCTCCCAGAGAAAAGATTTGTAACATCAGATGCTGCAACACTCAAAAGTAACTGAGTAAATCCATTAGTTTTATGTTCTCCCCAACCACACACACAATTCATGTCAGTTTTAAATGCTGTTCCTAGAGCTGATAAGTTATATGATGAGAAAGTGCCAAGAAACCAGCACATCTGCAAAACTATATCCTCAAAATGATGCAACTGGGCTGGGACACAAACTAACATGAAACCCTACCCACAATGCAGCCACCTTATTCCCGAGTCAGCAATAAAATCCTGGCAAGGTTTTGCTCAGTTTGTCTCCTTCAGACTCTGAGCAGTCCTGCTAAGCCTTGTGGCTTTTGCCTGCCTACATCCCTGCTGTAGCCTTGCCCCTTGCCTAGCCTCACCTTCTTAGTTCCTTCATTAGTGGTGATCTCAGCCTGTTGTGCAGACTTTTAGCATTGGTGACGCATAGGGGGTATATGTACACCCCAAGATTGGTGATGCAGCCCCTGAGATTGGCCGCTGCTTGCCACTTCCCTTCCCACACCTCTTTCTAACTCAGTTCCCATTGATTTCTGCAGGTTCAATTCCACCCATTGTCTATGCAGCATATCCATTTTCTAAAAGAAAATCTCCCCACTCTTAAAAGATAGTTATTTCATTATAGCATCAATACAGCCATTAATGTGAAAAGTTCAAAAGTTCTGCTCTAAAATGTCTTCTTGCATCACATTTTTCTCTTTGATAAAACCCAGAAGCAACATACAACTTACCTTTGATCAAGAATAACATGTACCCCTGGCAGCTGGTGGGGCATAGCTGCTCCAGCGAGGGTAGGAGTGCAGTGGCAGTGAGCAGGGAGCTCCCGCAGACACTGCTGGCACTGTCAGGGGCAGGGGGAGACTAAAGTCCCATATGTTTCTGCTGTTAGGTTATAGATCCTAAAGAGAATCTGGTCTTAACCCACTCATCATATTCTTAAACAGTTTATATTTCCATGGAGCCAAAATCTACCTTCATTTACTCCCATGAAACAATATTCATAAGGGCTTTGTTGGTTCAGCTAAAGGCAGAATTAGGTCCTCAAGTACTTCAGTGTGATGGAATCAGATAAAGGGTGTGCTTGTGAACTTAAAATTCCCCTGCAAGCTGGTGGATGTTCAGGCTGAGTGACAATAAGTAATATTTTACAGTTTAATAACCATATTATAATTCCAAAATCCATGATAAAGGATAGTTGACATTATGTACTATAACTCTCATTTCCAAGAATGCCCTTCAAGGGATTCAGGTCAACTAGAAGCCATTAGGTCTTTGCTAAGAAGCCAGACTGTACCAGTCTTGAAGAACCATTAGTTACAAAGCATAGCTAGAAACTGTACACTCAATACTTCACCTTTTTAAAATGCTCAGCTCACATCCTTCTGTGCAATTGGCCAACACAAGTAGTCATGTGGGTGAAGAAAAGTGAAACACTTCTGGCTCCTTCTCTTTTCCTGATCCATTGAGTGCCCTGTTCAATCCCAGGAAAAGGGACTAGGGATCATTGTGACCCCTTCACACCTACTCAAGCATAAAAGGGAGAGAAAGGAAAGAGCCTTCCTCACTGCTCCCTTATGTTAGGTGTAGTTTAGGTAGAATATAGCTGTGCACTCAATTGCTCGTTGAGTATTTGATACTATATAGCTTTATGTCCATTTGGCTATGATCTTATTTTTAAAGAAATCACTAGGACATGTACGTCATCAAGGAGCAATGGTCTCAAGTTGCAGTAAAGGAAGTTTAAGTTACATATAAAGACAAACTTTCTCTCTATGAGGGTAGTAAAACATTGGAACAGGTTACCCACCAGAGGGAGTGTGGACTCCCATCCTTGGAGGTTTTTAAGACCCTGCTAGAGAAAGTCTTGTTGGGATGATCCAGTTGGAGCTGGTCCTGCTTTGAGCAGGGAGTTGGACTAGATGATCTCCTGAGGTCCATCCAAATCCTAATTTTCTATAATTCTATGTGTCTAAGGAGATTAAGGCTGGTCTCTCCTCTTAAGGTAGGGGCAGGCAATTATTTTGGGCAGAGGGCCACTTACTGAGTTTCAGCAAGCCATCGAGGGCCACATGACAGGCAGCTCAAGGGAGATTAATATTAATTTTCTAAATTTTTTAGGGGCCCCGCGGGCCGGATAGAATGGTCTGGTGGGCCACATCCAGACCCCGGGCCACATTTTGCCCACCCCTGTCTTAAGGATTACCATGGTATGGGAGTAACTTTCCAAAACTAAATATAACACAGAGAAAATATGTAATAAAAATAAATATTTTATCTGTTTCATACAATATTGTAGTGGGAAATAGTTCCTGCAAAAGCAACAGAATAGCAAGTACATCGTTGTACAGGACAAATCCTTGTTTGAGACGGAGAACTATTTTGGATTTTCAAGTATTTTCAGGAAAGGGAGATTAATTTTTGGTATTTAAATGCACGATGTTATTCCCTGCCCCCCTGACAGCCTGGCTTCCTTCTTTGCTGCATGCAGAGCTTGGGTATTCCAGCCCCCTCCCAGCTGATGGGGAAGCAACCACTGGAGGAGGCGGGGGAGTGGTAGCCAGGCAAGAGCCCATGGGCCACATGCTAACCTGTCAGAGGCTGTGTGGAGTTCACAGCCTGCCAGTGGGACAGCCCTGATGCAAACTGTTTCAAACACTGATGCCATATAGCCACATCTGGATTAAAACAAAACAGTTGAATTAGAGCAGGGAGTGAAGGACTCTGTGTCCAGTTATATCAAAAAAGAGATATTCTGGTAATGATATTCTGGGACTCTGCCCCATTACTAGAATGGGAAGGGGATCCAGGGGCACCTATCCCTCTTCCCCTCCTTCACCCGCATCCCTCTACCTTTTCGTTTCTTACCTTTTGTTTGTTTGCCAGTGAACCCTTTCCCTGGTTGAAGACCTTCCCTCTGGTTTCCTTGGTAGGTGATTCTGATTCCCATTCCTCCTCACTGTCTTCCATTTCATCACCGTGTTTTCTCTGCCTGTGCCCTGGTGGTGATGCTGAAGGCAAACACACAGGCAGGGGAGCCTGAAGCAAGGTGACCTCAAGTTCCAGGTTCAGGCAGTCTGATGACCCAGGGGGTGGCAATAGAGGTGTCGTGTGATGTGGAGACCCCTGCATACGCCCAAGAATCCTGCCAGGGAGGGGCAGTCTGGCTGTAGAAGCCACTGGCAGCATCTTTTTGCATGGGGTGCACCGCCACACGCAGGGGGTGAACATGTACCGTGTGCACCCCCTACGCGTTGCCTCTGCCTTTGAAAAAACAATGTAATTTCTGTTAATTTCCCCATGTTTTCATTTTCAGATTTCTCTCAAGCCTGCTGTACTTAATATAATTTCTCCATTGTTTCACTATGACTGTTTTTCTCCGAGAAGGACCAGCAGCACTGAACTCACCCTACTTCTTTAATATTTCTGTGGAAAACGTTGCTATTTTTTTTCCAGCACAATAATCATTATTCAAAACTATTTTCTGGCATCTGCAGCTAATTTTTCCCATCTACCCAAATGGATTCTCTTCTAATAAGCCTCTATTTACATAAAAAGTTACCCACAGGTCACTTTATTGTTACCAAAAATAATTATATCTTCTAAATAGGTCTCAATGTCCCTCAAGATAAAAAGTATATTCTAAAATTATTACTTAGAGTGGGTTTTGTTTTGTTTTTTGGGTTGGTTTTTTTTTGGCCCGGGGGGGGCTGTATGTTTCCTGCTATGGTACCACACGACTAGAAAAGGGCCAACACAATGCCCCTTTCAAATAAAAAATAAAAAGGAGGACAAGAGTAACTCTTCTGTTGCAGAGAGCCCAGAAAGCCCACAATGGGGCAGGAGGCTTTTACTGCTGCCAATCCCTATATGAGGCTGATGTTGGTTCCTTATTTCCAGGTCCTTATTCCCAGTTCCTCATTCCTTTTTCAAAGATAATCTTGACACAACAAAAAGCTGCTAGTAGTGAATTAGTCATGCTAAAGAGTTAGAATTCCATCAAAAATGTTTACTTACTAATAAAATGTAAAATAATATAATGTATCAGGTACATAGCCCTGAATAAAGAGTTGAGATTATGATGGGTTTATGGGGCAAAATCCTTTTTGGGTCATCCCAAACCACACCTCTCTCTATCACTGGAAGACTTTTGAAGAATTATGGGTAGGGTGGTGTGTGACCTGAAGCTCAGATTTTCATGTGCCAGTCAACCAACTGACCCCCTCCAGACCTGTGTGCAACATGTATTGCCCCAAATATAGAGATGAGTTTGGGGATGGGATTATGGGGCACAACTCACTTCAGATCACCACAAAGCACATATCTCCATGCCCAGGGGATGCTCCTGATGAAGTGTGGACAGGTCCCAGCCTGACCTAAAGCTTGTTTTTTGCATGCCAGCCTGCCAACCAATACCCCCCCACCCAAGCCTATATGTATTTACATTTACATTGCACTGAATAAAGAGCTGTTTGGGCAGGATTATAGGTGAAAGTCTTTTTTCAGATCACCCCAGTCACACATGTCTGCCACTGGGAGATTCTCCTAAAGAAGCCTGAGCAGGGCATTGCCTGGCCTGAAGTTCAGTTTTTGTGTGCCAGCCTGCCTCCTGACAAGCCATTCTATGTACATAGCACTGAATAAGAAGCCAACTTTAGGCTGCGATTGTGAGGCAAAAATCCTCTTTAGGTCTCCCCAAAACGCACCACTGGGGGACTCTCGTGAAGAAGTCTGGGCCAGGTGCTGACCGACCCAAAGCTCAGTTTTCACATGCCAGACTGCCAACTGACACCCCTCTACCCACACCTGTGCTAAATACATAGCTCTGAATAAGGAGTTGAGTTTAGGCTGGGGTTATCTGGCAAAATCCTTTTCAGATCACTGCAAAAAAAAAATTATGTCACCAACAGGCTGTCCTGAAGAAGTCTGGGTTGTGTGTTGACTGAATCAAAGCACATTTTTCAAGTGCCAACCTGGCAACTGACAGCCATGAACAAGGAGCTGAGTTTTGGCTAGGATTATCAGGCAAAACTCACTTCGGGTCACCCCAAACCACATGGCTCCACCATTGGGGGACTCTCCTAGAGAAGCCTAGGCAGAGCACTGCCCAACTTGAAGCTCAGTTTTTGCATGCCATTCTGCCATCTTAACATTGTTCCACCCAGGCCTGTGCTATATACATAGCCCTGAATAAGGAGCTGAGTTTGGGCCCAGATTGTTGGGCAAAATCCTCAGTCACCCCAAAACACGTCTACGCCCCTGGAGAACTGTCCTGAAGAAGTTTGGACAGGCTCCTGCCCGAGCTGAAACTTGGCTTTCGAATCCTAGTCTGGCACCTGATGGCCCTCTCTAGCAGCACACATCCTTTTAACCTGCCTCTCACTTTACGCTGCCTCACCTGCCTTTTACAGTTGTGCTCTTTAACATCAAACAATATAACCCAAGACTACAAAATAGTGAAAACAGGCTTGAGTAGCCCTTCAAACCTGCGTACCTTCTGCATACTGCTGAGGATATGCAAATAAGAATATACAAAGTTTTCACTATGGAACATAACCTTGGTCAAACAGGCAGAACAAATATGTATAGAAATATGAAAAATGTTAATACATGTTGCAATGAGAATGGAATCTACTTGAATCTACTTGAATGATTTGACTTCTTGGTTCAGGTTTAAACACTGTTGGGAAAAAAAACCCCATAGTGTAATTCTTTTCTGTTTTATTAAACATGCAACAGGTCTTCTCAAACAGAAATATTGGCCAACTGCTTACATAGCACACAAACTTGTGAGGTTGTCAGTTAGCTGGCTGGCATGAAAAAACAAGCTTCAGGTCAGACAACATCCTGCCCAGACTTCTTCCGGAGAGTACCCTGGTCAGGGAGGTGTGTGTTTTGAGATGACCCAAAAAAGATTTTGCTTGATAATTCCAGCCCAAAAGCAGCTCCTTATTCATAGAAATATACATAACAGACAGGTCTGAGAGGCTGTCACTGGCAGGCTGGCATACAAAAAGCAAGCTTCAGGTCAGGCAGTGCCTTGCCCAAACTTCTTTGGGAGAGTCCTCTGGTGAAAGGATTTTCATTCATAATCCCAGACCAAAATCATCTTTTTATTGGATGCTATGGAAATAGGATATAGCTCTGGGAGAACTTTGGCTGAAAGGCTGGCATGCAAAAAGTGAGCTTTGGGTAAGGCAGGGGCCTCCTGACTTCTTCAGGAGAGTTCCCCGGTGGCAGAGACATGCAGTTTGGGGTGACCCGAAAAGGATTTTCATGTGCATAGTACACAGGTTTGTCAGGCCATGAGTTGAAAGGTTGACACATGAAAACTGAGCTTCAGGTCAGGCAGTGGCCTGCCCAGTCTTTTTCAATACAGTCCTCTGGTCGTGGACATGTGAGATTTGGGGTGATCTGAAAAGGATTTTGTCCCATAATCCAAGCCCAAACCCAGCTTCTTATTTGGAGCAATGTACATCATGGTATGCAGGCCTGGGGGATGTCAGCTGGACAGCTGGTACTCGAGACACACGCTTTGGGTTAAGGAGTGCCCTGCCCAGACTTGCTCAGGAGATTCCCCTGTAGTGGAGACCTGTGCTTTAGAATCATAGAAAATTAGGGTTGGAAGGGACCTCAGGAGATCAAATTGTCCAACCCCTTGCTCAAAGCAGGACCATTCTCAACAAGATCATTCCAGACAGGGCTTTGTCTAGCTGGGTCTTAAAAACCTGCAAGGATGGAGCTTCTACCACCTCTCTGGGTAACCTGTTCTAGTGTTTTACTACCTTCCTAGTAAGAAAAAACTTCCTAATACCTAACCTAACCTGGCAACATACCTACCAATGCAGCCCAGTATACCCAGCCAGTCATCCCCTAGCCTGTACCAGTGCATGGGATTGTCTCATGCTAGGTGCAGGATTTTGCATTTGTCTTTGTGAACCTCATGAAGTTCGTTTTGGCCAAATCCTCCAATTTGTCAAGGTCACTCTGAATCCTAGTCCTACCCTTCAGTGTATCTACTACTCCCCCAGCTTGGTGTCATCTGCAAACTTGCTGAGGGTGCACTCTATGTCCTCTTCCAAGTCATTTATACAGACACTGAACAAAACCAGCCCCAGGACCGACCCCTGAGGCACTCCACTTGATACTGGCTACCAACTAGACATCAAGCCAGTGACTGCTACCCTCTGAGCCTGATGCTCCAGACAGCTTTCTATCCAGTTTACAGTCCATTCATCCTACCCGTACTTCCTTAGCTTGCCTGTGAGAATGCTTTGGGAGACCGGTCTCTCCGCATCCACAGAGCCAGTCACCTCGTCATAGAAGACAATCAGGTTGGTCAGGCATGACTTGCCCTTGATGAATCCCTTCTCCTCCAACTGCCTTGAAACGTCCTTTAAATCTCCTCTGAGGTGACCTGAAAACGATTTTGCCCCATAATCCCCGCCCAAACTAATCCTCTTTAGGGCTACTTATTTAGCAAGCTGGCTGGGCGGGAGGGAGGGCTGAAAACTGTCAGGCTGGCACTCAAAAACGGAGCTTCAGGCCAGGCAGCGCCCTGCCCAAGCTTCTGCAGGAGAGTCTCCCAATGACAAAGACGTGCGGTTCGGCGTCACCCAAAAAAGGATTACCCCCATCATCCTGCCCAAACACAGCTCCTAATTCAGGGCAATGTACTGATCACGCAGGCCCGGGGCCCGCCACGCAGGAGAGCAAGGATCACTGCAGCCTCTGCTCCGAGCTCCCCTCGCGCCCGGAAAGCTGCCGATTGGCTGCGGCGGAGCGGGGGGCGGGGCGAGCGGGTGGCCTGGGGGGAAAGTCCAGGCGCGCCCCGCAACCAAAACATTGACACGTGCTGCTCAAACCGCGTCACGTGACGCGGCTGCTGGCGAACGCCGGTGGCGTCACAATCCGCACCTCAGCCAATCCGCGGCCGAGTCTCCGGGTAGCAACAAGCGCTGCGGCCACGGGCCAATCTGCACGGGGCGGGCGGCCCGCGGCCACTTCCGTCAATAGCCCCCAGGGCCGCGCTGAGGCGAGACAGGTAGGGTGGGGCTGTCTTGGCCTCGGCGCCGGGGGCTGCAGGGGCCCGGGGCGGCAGCAGCTGCAAAAGGTCTGGGAAGCGGAGCGGGGAAGGGAAGGCGGGTCCACCGGCTGTGGCAGCTGCGGCGGCGAGTCCAGGGGCAGCTGCAGTGGGTGCTGCAGGCGGCTGTGCTCCCTGGAGCCGGCAGGCTGGATAGAGCTCGCTGCCCTAGAGCACCTGCCAGCAGGGTGCCTGGCTGCCCCGTTCCTCCCCCGTGTACCCTGTGGGGCTCCCCTCCGGCTGCCTCCAGCGCTTGGTTCCCTGGGAGGTGCTGGGGGAGGAAACCGGAAGGCCAGGCAGGGCAAGGTGAAGACTCTTTGGAGAGGGATTGCTGGGCAGAGGAGGAGCTCTCTGAGGTGGGGGTGCTATGGATGGCTGGGGAAGAGCCAGAGGCTTTTCACCTTTGGAAACCTGTCTTCAGGGCCTCCTTCTGGAGGGAGACCAGGCAAGCCTTTTGGGGGGTCCTGTGGTAGAGCTTTCCTACCTGAGGTGGGGATCTGGGACAGGCAGGGCTTCCCCACTCAATTGGAAGGGCCTCAAAATGAGTGGGTGGAGACAACAGGGGTGTAGGTTGTTGCCTGTACAACCACTCTTGGTCTAAGCCAGTGGTCTCCAGCCTTTTAAAGTAGGAAGTTACCTTAAGCATTTAAAAGCAACCTAATGTCTACCATGCTCTGCTACTGCCGCCCCCTGCCCAACAGGCAAGTCTGGGGGGGAGCAGATCAAGGCAGAGGGAGAACAAATTATTTGGGGGTGTGCCTCTCCAGCAGGTAAATCCCACCCAAGAGGGGCCCTACTCAACCCCTGCTCTTGCCTCTGCAGCACTGTCCCTCACCACAGGGGCCTCAGTCTAGCCCTCTTCCCTTCTCTCCCCCATGGGCTGACTTGTTGGGCTGGGGCACGTGCCTGCATGCACATGGGCACTCAGCCCCCCACCCCTCCCCCCAGCCTCAGATTGACTCCAAGAGGCTCCGAGATCTACCAGTGGATCAAGATTTGCTGGTTGGTGACCACTGGTCTAAGGACATTGGCAGACAAGGTTCTTTGGGTAAATCTGATATCTTTTATTAGACCAACTCAAATAGTTGGAAAAATTCTTGCAAAAAAGAATTTGTCCAACTATTTGAGTTGGTCTAATAAAAGATAATCAGATTTACCCAAAGAACCTTGTCTGGAGATAGCAGGGTGCTCACTGTAACTGCCGGGGGCAGCACTGGTCCTAATATAGGCAACCCTCCACTTGCTTCCCTCTTTCTTATTCCCAAGATCACTTTCTTTCAAATCTTCCATCTGTCAGAATTGTGCCCCCATGTCCAGAAAGGATGTGCAAGCAAAGATTCAACAACTTAAGTTCCATCTGTACTGATGGATAGAAACTGTACTTAGGTGGAAACTAAGTGCAATGTGTTTTTCCCTCCCTCAAATGTTTATCATTGTAATATGTTGTAACCAAGGTCAGTATACATTATTTATCATGCAGTCATAAGAAAGATGCAGAGTGGGGTTAATACTTAGTCTGGGGTGCCTAACTTGTCGTCATGGTGCTGCCTTTTTAAGCATTAGGAATATCATGAGTATCTTGCTCCATAAGGGAGGTATGTAGTTGTACAAATGTAGGGCAGGCTGTCAGCATCATGAACTATTGAGTTCAGAAGTGACCAAACTCTTCCAGAAGGCAGCTTTGTTATCAGCTCTTGTCAGGTTACTGTGTATTAAATCTAACCCTCTAATTTGGATGAATTTGGCTAGTACTAAGCCCTTCATTGGAGTCGCCTTGCTTTTGGTATGTGGGTGAGAGGTTCCAGCTTGCAGTACTCCATCACCTTCATGAAAATGGGCCACTGCATAGTGGCATTTTGTAATAAAATAGTCTACCTTTGTTAGTTTTTAATGGCTGTTCCTCTTGAAGATAGGCCATGTTTCAGTCCTTTTAGCCCATGAAGTATACTCCCTGTCAGAAACAAAGTGTTTTCGGTATTTTATAAGCTAAAAATATCTTTGTTTCTTTGAATAAAAATTAGGTGAAAGTATACTAATAACATTAATAACACTGATGATTAACACTGAGTGATGATCAAAAATACATGAAAGAAAGGCCATAAGCAGTCCAGATCTTAGAGACAGGCTTCTAAATGTAAAGTGAGGCCAAGGGTGGCACTATCTTTAAACATGACTGCTGCTTCTATTAGTAGTTTTGAAACATCATACAGCTGTTAAGTTTTGTGAGGGTGGAGGAAAGCATGTATTGAATTTGAATTTTGCTCTTGATGACCTCCAGTTGAAATCTGTCGATGTTCATCTTTTAGGCCTACATAAATCTAATGCTAATTGAACATGTGTACTAGGGCATGTTGTCTTCAAGCTGGCATACTTTTTGTAGAAAATTGTGGAACATTTGTGCTGATTAGTATCTAGAAGTGTAATAAGACGTTCAAGACCTTAAAAACCAAACTTGGTTATTCAAGCCATGTGATGTGTAACAATAACTAATCAAATCCTATACAAGACCATGTATTAGTAAGTGCCTTTATATTGAATGTAATTGCTATATAAGTAGAACTTTCCAGGTGATGAGATGTATTTAACATTTAAGACATTCAAGAACCCCATACTTCCAGCCGACTGTAAACCATAAATTTAAAACACTTTTAGACTCCAGCCCTGTGAACATGCATATGCAGGATTCAGTTAAAAAGCAGAGTAATTCCTTGTCTTTGTTTTTATTTATTTATTTGAATTATATGCACCCTTCCCCCACAAACTATCAGGGTGGCTTACAATAAAAGACCAACTAACTTATAAAGACAGAAGAAAATAAAATATAATGTATATAACAAGACAGACTGACATTGCTTGCTAAGTAAACACTTGCCCAAATAGAAAGGTCTTGCAGCACTTCTAGAAGCCAAGCCTAGGTTGTATCAGACCAGCAATGGGGAGAGGAGTTCCAATGCAGAGGGGCTACTACAGAAGAACCTCCCATGTGGTTTTTACCAAGTGAACTTGGTGCACAGTTGGCACGTGCAGGAGGTTGTAGTTGATGACCTTAAGAACTGTGATCAACATAGGCAAAAAGGTGGCCCCTTAGTGATATAGGGCCCAGACTGTTTAGGGCCTTTTAGGTCAATATCAGTCCTCTGAATTGTTCCTGGAAAACAGTTGGGAGCCATGGCAGGCCCTGGCAACCCACTCCCATAAGAAGGCATGTTGCTGCACTCTCCAAAGAAAGTCTCAGCCTTCTTAGCAAATGGAATTGGTGAAAGGCACTTCTCTGCAACCTGAGAATCCAGGTGCAGCAAGTGATCCAGGAGCACCCCAAGTCTGCAAATCTGAGTGATAAGAGGAGACTGAACCCCATCAATGACATCCTTATTTTCCCTTCCCCCAAAGTCCTGGGATCTGCCCACCACCAATCACTTCTTCCTTGTCTGTATTCAGCTTCAACTGATTCACCAGCATTCAGTCCCCAGCTGTAGCCAGGACCTGGGTTGGATGAAGGATGGGGAGGGAGAGAGATTCTCCCCCCGCTGATGGTATCTTATTCCAAATGTCCAACCTTGCCCAGCAGCCTCATATGTATTGAAGAAAAGGGGCAACAAGATGAAACCGTGGGGGATCAACCTGAAGAAGGGTACTTTGTTCCCTAAAGCTAGTCCAAAATCTCTAAACTGTATAGCTGGCTCAATAATAGATCTCTCAAAAAACCCTTGTCTCTTACAAGTTTCCTGGACCATCATGTCAGCAACTCCAATCCTGCTTAGAACAGGTAGATACTTGAAGACTGATTTACCATCCCAGAGATCTTGTACTGTTCCCTCTGAAATAACAAACAAAATACCTATCTGTTTCAGAGAAAGCAGAAGTACTGATACAACAGAATCTGGATACAGTTGAAGGCTATGATTGCTACTATTAAGGAAGATATTATGTCAGGTGACTCATTAGTTTCTAAAATTAGCCAAAGATTCCCAGTGTAGACTAGGTGACCTATACAACATTCCTACCCAGGTCACAACTGTTCTAAAATTTTACCCATTGTGCAACTTTAAAATACTAAGGAATGGGCTTCCAACATTTTCATTCAATCAAGCAAATTATCCCAGCATCTAATGAATTACTTTTAGAAAGGTTGCTGATGCCATCACTAATTAAATTAAATGTAATACTAGTGGCTTAAGCCTATTGTCGGCCTTTCAGCAGCTATTAAACATTGCCTTATTGTAGCAATCTTCATTTGTTTTTGATTCTTGATTAATGGCATAGCCTGGTTTGCAGTTACATCAACAGCTTTAAAACTGAATAGGGATGCAGCCCAGTATAAAATTTGAAGTGCAGTTGGTGTGTTTTGCTTGGGAGAGGCACTTAATCTCATTCTTCAACTATCAGGTCCGTTTTCCTTGTTCTGTATGTATACCTTTGCTGTTTTGCTAGTGAATTAGGCAAGGAACCAGGTTTCTTAGGAACATCATCTAAGTTCTTGCATCTAAGCCATGTCAAATCTTGTAGAGTCATTCTACAAAGGAATGCATCTTGCATAAAGTCTCTTCTGTCCATCCCTACAGGCTACTGCCATATTTGCATCACAGTTGATACAAATTCCATTCCTTAACCAGGGGTATAGGTTGTAGCCATGTTGGTCTAAGGACATAGGCATAGGGCCTTGTCTGCCTATTCCATAACCAATGCAATATTTCCCTTCCCATCACGATCAAAAGTGTTGATACAGGCATCTTTTTTTTTAAGCCTTTTGCTTGGGTCATATTGTGTTGTTTTTTTGAAAACATACCTACATGCTCCCTCCCATGCTGCTCTCCCCACACTTGACAGGTTTCCTTTAGTTCTGCAAATGATTAACTCATTTTTAAACCACCCTTAAAACCATATCCTGTGTCATGCTACCAAAAATTATTGGCTGCTGGTGTGCCAAGACATTTGCATCGCTTTCACAGTCATAGATTCATAGATGTTAGGGTCAGAAGGGACCTCAATAGATCATCGAGTCCGACCCCCTGCATAGGCAGGAAAGAGTGCTGGGTCTAGATGACCCCAGCTAGATGCATATCCAACCTCCTCTTGAAGACCCCCAGGGTAGGGGAGAGCACCACCTCCCTTGGGAGCCCGTTCCAGACCCTGGCCACTCTAACGGTGAAGAAGTTCTTCCTAATGTCCAGTCTAAATCTGCTCTCTGCTAGCTTGTGGCCATTATTTCTTGTAAGTCCTTAATACTGTTTCTCATTTTCCTTTTGTTCTGCCTAGGTGCCTATATTCATTTGCTCTCTCATTTAGATTTTAAGTTCTTGTTTTTGGTTTTGGTTTTTTTTGTTTTTTTAACATATATTCTGTAAGTCGTGTGTACCTTCATTCTATGTTAGTGCAACAACAAGCACAATATGTTCAGGTTTATGACTAGGTCTTCTAGGTACTACAAAAATAGCAGTACAAAGTGACCTGAGGAAGCATCATGTGTGTTAATACCACTGACTTCATTTAAAAAAAAAAATTCTAAGTAGTGTTGCGTCTAAGTAGATATTAAATGATATTGGAAACTTTAGAGGTTCTTTTTTTTCCCCAACCAAAAAAAAAATAGGGAAAGTCAGCACAAACCTTTAATATGTGGGTGTTAAAAATATTATATAAGCTCACTGAGAAAAGGGTCCATCTTGTTCATTAGAATCAAAATCTTTTTTTTTTTTTTCAATTAATTATTTTACAAAAATTAAGGGGGTTCTTTTTTTTAATTGATAGCCAAGATGTGTATGTTCTCCACTTCCTCTTCTCCCCTGAGGAGAAAAACCAAAATAAAAATTCCTTTCAAATTAAAACTTTTTTTAAAAATTGAAACTTCACATTTTTCTGCCAAGCCCCTTTACTAAAAAACAATATGATTATGTTCAGCAGTCTGGGCAAAGGAGAAGAAATGCATCAATTTTTTTTTCTTAAAAATAGTTTTCTTAAAAAAATTAAAAACTCCTTAAAATGTTCCAATTTAAATCCTGACAAATTGGAGACAAAACCTCCACAATATCTTTCCCGTCTTTTTCACCAGATGTATAACACAATTTTATGGAGTACAGGATTTAAAAATTTTCAACAAAGATCACAACTATTGATAATAATGAAAATAATTAATATGTCCACTTTCCACTACAGTTTGGAGCTTTCTGAATGATTGTTTCCATAGCCAAAATGAGTGACATAGTTTGCTGAAATGTGTACTGAATTTGAGGGGATAATAAAAAGTACAGGTTTATATGATCTTTACAAAGACACACAATGCTTATAAATTGAACTGAAAGATGTTTAAGGGAGTTCCTGACATTACTGGCTGCTGATGCCGCTCTTGGAGTCTGTGAAAACCTGCCTTGATCTATTTAACAATCAAAAACAAGAAGGATACAGACAAAACTAAAAACATTTTCTGAAAAAGCATTTAAACATGAGTGACATCAACCATAAGAGACTGAAATATGGTGGGTGGGTAGACCTTAAGAGACAAGGAATGCATTGCAGTTAGTCAGATTCGTACCCCAAATCTGGTTGTGTAAGAGGCTTTCGCAACTTGTGTTTCTTGCACCAGAATATCTAAAATAACATTAACAACAGTAGTAGTAGTAGTAATGGTCAGAAATTCCATACATAAATTAATGGGAGCTTGGTATTCATATCTGGCAACTGCAGCTTATGAGTATCTTTTAATACAAAGACAGATGTTGAAAAATAAGTTCTATATGACTTGAAATCTTATTCCTTGGACACTAAAACTGCATCCAAAGTAACAGGCTTATAAATAAATTACCAAGTAGTAAGAGTATATCAGTTGAGTAACTTAGATACATTGTTTACAAGACTTGTGGAGTTGTTTTTTGTTTTTGAGGGGTACAAAGTCGCCAAGATTTATTTAGCTTAGTTCTGATATTTTTCCTTTTCAGTTCTTTCTTGGGTTCTTATATATTATATCCTCACAAACTGTATCTCCAGTTTAACAATTTATGAGTTTCTGCAAGGTTCTCCCATTTCCAGATCATTTGTGTTCATACCTAATAATCCTTTGTGTATGAAATGTGTAAGGAGGAAATGTGTTCACTAGGTAGAGTGTGAGTCCTCACTATAAGTACCGTACCTTAAAAAGGACAGAAAGTTGGAGAGTTGTAAGTGGATTTGTGTCCTCTTAATACTTTAATAAGTAAGTTGAGTTTTAAATTGTGGTGAGTTGCTAAATGTGAAAATGTATGTGCTGTAGCTTTTGCCTGAAACATGAACTTGATATTACTTATCTTTCCTGTTTTATGGAAATAGATCTTGGAAAAATTAAATGCTTTGGGAGCAATTCATACTGCAATAAGAGATTGGTTTCCTCCTGCTTTATTTTTGTTAGCTGTAAACTTACTATTTCTCAATCAATTACAGAATTTTGGGGGGAAAATACCAATCTAGATGAGACCTGAAAAATCTCAATGGAAAAAAATTCCCCAGAATTTCATGTCATCCTTAAAAATCACAAGGGAGAACAGGGAACAATCTATTTCTTAGCACTACTAATTGCTTACATCAGAAAACTGTGCCTCCTGAAAATACCTTGCCTGCTCAAAAATGGAAGAGGGACTGAAATAAAGATTTGTCAGGTTCTGAAACATTTTCAGGAATAATCATGTGTCACATCTGTCATGAATAAACTGCTCATTGCTTATAGGACAGTCATGCCATTTTTGGGCCAGGACTGGAGATCCCCAGGATGGAGATGGATTAAAACGGAAGATGGCTGGAAACGATGTGAATCTTTTGATCCAGCACTTGAAGACGAGAAGGCCCAACTTAGTGATATCAGTCATGCTATGTAAGTTTCAAGAGAGAATGACCAGTATTATTCCACCAAGGAAGTCAGGGGAGAGGTGTATAGGAGGGGTTGTGCTCAAAGGTGTAATTGTGATTTCTAGTCACGGTGTCTTTTTTTTGTGCTATATGCATTTTTGCCTGCATGCAGTAGAAATACCTAACTGTAATCAGTTGCCTTGGACAAAAAGTGCTAATCAGCATTTTGAAAATATTTTTTTTAATGTACATAGGACACTTAAAGTCACATGTAATATGACAAATGTAGTCAGTGTTGATGATTAAGGGTTAGTAATGCTTTTCCACTAATTTCAAAAAGGTCAAATTATCCCTTATAATGTAGCTATAACAAAATGAGGGAATTAGTAAAATTGTTATTTTCCTAAAAAAATAATCTCTAACCAACTCCAGTTTTTGGGATGTCCATTTGCCCAATGATTTCATAAAAATGTTTATAAACTATTCAGGTTTACTTATTGCATATTTTAGAAATAAACGGTGAATGAGTACCTGAGTGTGATTCAGGCATGTCAGGGCGGGACTGAAAAGACTTGTCAATCACACTTAAGAAAATTGAGCCATGTCTAGCAAGCGTAACAAGTGAAAGTTGGTTTTATCTTTGTCCTGACTCACTGTACTTGTGTGCATTAAGTCAGGAGCAGTGATCTTGTCTTGACAGTCATGGCCCATCCTAAGAGCCCTACAGGTCAAAATGCATTCACAGTGTTGTGAGAAGCTTGTGGAACAGTCATCTGCATATGTCTGGTTTTAGTTACTATCATTTGCACTTCTCGTTAGTATCAAATTCAATTCACCCTTGGGTACCATCAATAACTTCCTCCCTGCCCGTGTTTCAGCACCCAGGTTGCCACATAATGCCTTTGATCTTTATGTTAAGTCCATTGATGTCTGTGGGAAGTCTTAAGTGCCAAAAATATACATCTTCCTTTGTGATTTTTAAAGTAAACCTGATTCATGTGTTAGCTAGCTTGATATTGGAATGGAATAATATTTTTGGCAGATTTTAGTAAACTTCTGTGATCTAAATCTTTTTGCAGTTCTTGTCTTGATTTATTCCTGTTTGGTTCCATACCCTGGTATTGCTTGTGATATGAGTTAATATATCTTTTGTTAGACCAGCTTTTATGGGGGATGAGATGCTGGACAAGCTTTTGGATGCACATTTGCCCTTCCTTGAGTCCAGGAGAGAAGTGGATAGAGCCTAAGCTGAATACTAGCAAGAACAACTATGTTCATTTAGCCCCATAATATAAACAAATGTGGTCACTTTAAAATGGAAATGGGAAGTACACCTGCAGAACAAAGAAAAGTTCTAAAATAAGACCTCATGCTCTGCAAGTCTTCTAACATATTTCTTATACCATCTGGTACACAATAGTAGTGCCAAAAAGTAATTGTGGAGGTCAATGCTCTGTGCTAGGAATATCAGCTGAACTCACTTAATAGCATGTCATGGAGGCATCTAATATTCATGTTGTTAGTTCCCCGAGATGTGATAATTTTCAAAAAAGCCTTCTCGTGGCTCTGAAGGGAATTAATAAGCAAATGGGTTGTCTTGGTGTATTCATACCTCCATTCTGGAAATTTGCAAATCACAGTCGAAACTAAGAGACAAGAGTGAAGTGTATGCATGGTGGATGTACATTATGATTTAAATTTGTATTGAGACTTAACTCGGTTGATGTTGCAGACTGTGCTCTCTTTCTGTTCTTTGTACTGATCTGCCACTGACATCTTGCTTTTTCACATAGTCTTGCTAGTGTGGGTGTTTTAACAAAAAAAGGGAAATGGGGTAAAAAAAAAAAGTTGGGGGGGGGGGGGGGAATAGCTTCGCTTATCCAGAACAGTGTTCCATTAAACCTCCCTCTTCATTCTTGAATTCAAATACTTTGTGAAAAAAATTATCTTGACTGCATCTTGAAAAATACCGTTGAAGAAAAAGTAGATTCTGTGTTCAAAATGTTACATAAATCTTATAAGGACTTTCTATTACTTGACTTAATGTGTATTTTGCAATTCATATCATACTTATTACAACTTTCTGTTTTTGTAAGCATGCATTAAAATTCTCAGGAACTTTGTTCTGCTTATCTTAATTGTATGTTTATATCTCTGTTTCCAGTATTGATACTCATGACTTAAAAGCTTTGTGTTTTTAAGTTTTGTTTGAAGTTGAGAACACTTCCTAATAATGACAATAATGATGATAATAAATATATTGATATATCAAATTTTATAAAACATTATATTAATATAAAAATCAATCAGATAAAGATGACAAGCACCAGCAACAGTAGGACCCAGGGGGAGCCAGCAGCAGGACCTAGCAGCTGCAGCAGCAAGGCCTGCCCACCCCAACTGGAAGCCTCTGCCTGACAGGCTTCTGGCCTGTGACCCTGAGGCTGTGCCCTACCTCCTTGTGCCCAAGAGGGAAAATCAGATAAGAATGCAGGGAGGGGAGGGGGAAGAGGGAGGCAGCACCACCTGGTTCCTGGCTGCATTGCCAGAGTGCAGGACTCATCATGGGACCTCCTGTTTCTCAGCCAGGTCTGTGCGGTGTGAGCTGGGTTGGCTCTGGCGGCATCCTGTGGTTTTAGGCATGCAATTGGGGCATGGTCCCAGAGTGGCAAGTGGAGGACGGAAATAGCAGAAGGGCAGCAGTGACACGTGGGAATGAGGGGGTGGGGAGTGGTGGTGAGTAGGCACTCGGGGCCTATCCCAGTGCCCTGGGGCCAGGGGTGGCGAGAGAGAGAGAAGACTGCCACCCTCCCCCTCCACACATGCTATAGCCCTCCCCAGCCACCCGCCCCTGCGCACACTCAGTCCCCCACAAACCCCTTACCCACACACACACCCCCACATGCTCCCCCCCACAACATACAAGAGTAAGACTGTATTTTGAGCTATTATACAATTACCTCTATGTACTCTAAGAAAACACAAGTAAATTAGGACAGAAATATTTTTTGAAATCAAATGAATTCATGGATTTCATAGACGTTAGGTCTGGAAGGGACCTTGAAGATCATCATGTCCAGTCCCCTGTCCCAGGGGCAGGAAGTCAGCTAGGGTCAAAGGACCCCAGCAAGATAAGCATCAAAGCATTTCTTGAATAAGTCCATAGTAGATGCCTGCACCACATCTGGAGGGAGTCTGTTCTTTACTGTCTGAGGCCCCAATACCTGAAATTTTTTTCTTATATCCAGCCTAAACAGTCTTATATCTAGACTACAACGGAATGCATGTTTTAGTAGATCAGGGTGGGCATAATGCGGCCAGCAGACCAGATGTGGGCCCACGGGACCCTAAACATTTAGAATATTAATATATATCTGCCCCTGGCTGCCTGTCATGCAGCCCTCAATGGCTTGTCAAAACTCAGTATGTGGCCCTCTGCCCAATATAATTGCCTGCCCCTGTAGTAGATGTTTGATTTTTAGAATATAATTTGGTATTTTTATGGTTCTGAAATGGCAAACCCTTGCTGAAAGGTATACTTCCAGGTGCAAGGGAAGGGACTTTTGGTGGTCAGGGCTTAGGGGGTGGAACTTCTGGTCCCAAGATAGTGACTAGAGGGTGGGGCACCTGTCAAGGGGTGGGCTTACCCTTGCAGCCCTCAACAACTTGCCAAAACTCAGTAAGCAACCCTCCAGCTGAAATAATTGCTCCCCCTGCTCTAGATTAAGTCTTGAAGTTAGTCTTTGACTTGACTATATACAAAATGTTCTATGAAATTAGATATTGTATTCTCCAAAACCAGATTTAAAAAAAAAAATCTAAACTCATGATATTTCTTCAGTATTTGCATGCAGTAGAGAATGTCCATTTCAGGAGAACATCCCACCCCCTCTTCCCCTTCCCCCAGCAGCTGGCAACCAGGTGTTCTCCCATTGTCATGTTTATCTGTCATGTTTATCTGTCTTCTCTGGACACCTCCTGGGTGTTGGGCATCTCATATCACCAAAGACTTTCGAGACAGATAATGCTAATCAAGATCCATCTTGTCTCTTTCTGCATATAGCTAGGCCTAGCATAGCATAACCCTTCATTCTCTGTGCACACAGTAAAGGTAAACCAAGTCACATAGTATTATACCAACATTAACAGTTAACATAGGAATATTAAAATAAAACCCAGTCTATTGCTCTCTTATATAGAAGTTATCCATTGTCTTAAATTGCAGTAAGGGGAAATTTGAGCACTGAGACATCAATTCCATCTTTTTATAGGGTATGTTTAGGAAAGGAGGGAAACTGGAATTGTTTAGTCTCGGGACAGTTAAAGTTCATTAACCATTCACTTTTTCAGTTCAGTTTGATCTTGTTTTGTTGCATAAAAATAAAATCTAATTATTTCGGTATCTGAAAACTGCTATTCTTTTTACTGTACAGATAAAGCCTGGATGGAAGTACTGGTTACTTTTGGTCATCAGAATTCTCTTTATAAAAAGTTCACCTTGGAAGTTAAAAAAGATGTTTTTCTTGCATATTATTTAACAGATGTCCCTGAGCAAAACCAACCATTTAACTGTAAAATGAGCAGAAGTCTACAGAAACAATTTGAGGATTATTACTAGTCATCTACATTTTACTAGTTTGATTTTTTTTTCTTCTTTTTTATTTTTTTAAGAAAGCTGAGATGGACAAAATGGTTGCAGAACTGAGGCCCCCTACTCTTTGTGGCTAGTCACATAAATGCTGTGTGGTGCAATGGGTGCAGATTTTTTCCCACTTTCTTTAAGATACAGAAGTATTTGGAAATCTGATCTGGAGTATAATCTTTACAGTTCAAGAGAGAAACACCAGATGTGTTTGGCTGAACGCTAGTTGTAGTTTGTATCTGTAAATTAATCTTGTAGACTCATCCGTTATTGGATGTAAACATCTTTGGGGAGGAATTTTTGAAGAAACTACTGTCCTGTGGGAACCAGTGGAAAGTAGAGGTTGTATCGGAATATCTTCCAGGTAGTAACTGTGGATAAAGGTCTCCTATTTGCTATTTCAGGTAAAATGGGCTGCAGTGAATGTAGTGCTTACCACGTTGGTCTGTTTCCAGTGTGAACGTGTGGCAAGAACAGTGAAAGCTTCAGCATTTGGCAGTTTTCTCTGTTAGACTAAAAAGGCATTGGTAGTATTCCCTGCAGTCCAATTGTGTTGCTTTCTTTTAGTAAGACCTGGCATCCACAAAACAGAAAGAAGTCAGAGGACTTGATCCTGCTCTCAGCTAAAGCTGTCAGAGGACAAAATGAATTTGCTGTAACACTGAGAAACAGTCTGTGCTGGTGGAATATTTCCAGTTTTGTTGTAGAGCTAGGTACTTAGATCTCCTGCTGCTTTCGAGCGGTAGCCAACAAGAGCTTAACAGGCTTTGGTTCTGTTTCACAGACCAGTCTCAGTTTGTTCTTGTGTAAAGCTTCTTTTAAGGGAGAAAACATGCATCTTAAAGGTAAGTTCACCTTTGTATTCTCCAAAGCTGCAAAAGGGGAAAATACTGAACAACTGAAATTAGGTTCTGATATTTTGAGGAAGGGCAAGGGGTGTGTTGGTTGGTATCAGTGGTTCTATTTATGGAAAAAGAAGGGACAGCACCTGCCTCTACACATGGGTTTGCCCTGGCACCTGCTGATGCCTGCCCTGTCACTATTAGAGAAGCTATAGGGAAGGTCCTACAGTGGCCCATGGTCATCATTTTCTGTGCATGCTTCAGACTGACCTTTTGTGCACCTACAGATATTCAGGACCTCACTCTACTCATGGTGCTTTACAAAAAGCACCATGAGTTAGAGCCTCCCCCACCACCCCCAATCAAACAGATAGTCTTGGAGGGGGTGGGTAGTCTGCCTGCACTGGCCCTCGCCAGTGATGGGGGGGAAAAGTGTGCTGCTAAATTGCCCCCCGCCCCAGCTCTGGCCATTCAAAAGCAACCAGCACCTCTGTGTTGCTGTTCCCCCTCCTCCCCTGCTGACAGCTATGGGGGTGGGCTGGCCTGGTGCTGCCATCCTAACCACAGGAACCACTGCTAGGAGCCACTGCTGTAAAGTCTTTCAGATGGTTTTATTCCTACCCTCCCACAGAGAACTGAATTAGGAGAGCACTGTTAAAACACCTCAACTTTCTGCAAAGGACGATCACATTCTTTCACTTTGTTGCTGTAGAATATCAGAGGTTATGGAGCCCTAGACTGTACCAACAAATCCAACAAATTAATCTTTTTCTTGGAATCTGTTGAATTTTTTTTTTTTTTTTTACTATCCCACTTGTGAGCAGTACTTGAGATTATTGATTAATCAATAGATGCATATAGATTGATTATATGTGAATGTGATAGAAATGCTGTGTAGGCATGTAGTGGTGTGGCCTAACATTTAAAACAAAGCAGGCTTTTCCTGTGCTCTATAGCTTCTTAAGGCTTGTCAATTTAGGAAATATCAGTTAATTATAACTTGTTTCTCAGGTCAACAGTAGCCGGGAGTTCCTTAGAATGTTTCTCAGCTTCTAGAAGTAGAATTGTGAATTACTGTTTGGCAGTCTTTCAGTTTCTTGGTTATACACTGTGAGAAGTAGCATTGTACACTGCAAAGGAAATCCCTATTACCCAGTCCCGTTTCCCTAGTTGTTATTGGGACCCTTTATGTTCCATGTTGGTAAGAAATAGATTGGGCCCCTAGTGCCCATCTGGTAGAGTGATGATATTATACTTGTGGGCAGGTATGGGAAGGAGATGTCAAGGTATTTGTGTGTGGTTGGTATGACAGTGGATGTGCAGGAACAAATGAAAGCCCTTTAGCCTGGCTAATGCTTTTGGGAAGAAGACAAGATTTGAGATTTCTGGGAATGGATTAACTGATTTAAACACAGCACTTGCTATCCATGCTTGAATCAGCCCCCATCTATTGATTTGAGAGAGCCTTCTCCTGTTAAGTCTGTGTTTGGTATTGCATGCATGTATTGGCTGAGCAAAACAGGAATGTACACATCCACACTCCTATCATGTATCTACATTACATTTAAGGATCCTCAGTGTCTAGTATCACATTTAAGGTTAATAACTGAACTAAAATTAATAATAGGTAGGTGAAGCTGAGGCAAGCAGAAGTCAGCAATGGCTGTGACTAAATTGGATTAGCTTATTTGTGTCTAAAGAGTTTAAAAGTTTAAACTAAAATGGATTCCTCCAATATTTTATATCATATTAATATTATGATATGGTAGTTATGTCAGTTACCAGCTCTTTTTCTCCAGACTATTACTATTTCACAAGAAATCTACCACATTCAGATGTTGCCTTGTCAGTAAATACAGAGTATATTCTAAGTTATATATTTGGTTCTTGGTTTTTTTTTTAGTAACTGCTGAAAATTGAAGGAATTGTATGGCCTTTCGTGAGGTATGGATTTTGGTATGAGCTCTCCCTATGCCTTCTACAGACATTCAGTTTCTCCTGGGAGAGTTGCTGCTCTCCCAGGAGAAATCTGAGTGTACAGATGCTCAAGTTTTTTCACCCACAATAAAAATAGCTACTCCAAGAGAAAAACAACAGGGTAAAAAACTAGGGATGAACCATTCTCAGCAGAGAGTTTCTTCTGAGGCAGTGAATGTCTGTACATGCCATGCACTTCTCTCAGAAGAAAGCATAGTTTGGCAGCATTCCCCATCAAGAATGTTTCTCCCTGGACTCTATTGCTCCAACAGGGAACGGGACGTGCCCCCTTCACAATCCCCACATTGTGCTGCGGGGAAACACAGACTGACCATGAGCAGTCTAGGTCAGCCAATTGGGGCTACATTATACACTGCTGCCATCTGTCACTAGACAGACTCATGGAGCCTACAGAGCATGCCTAGATGTATACTGAGACTGAAGTTTCCCATTGTAAAATAATGTTAAGCCTTTGTTTAGGTAATATTATCATTAATATCCAACAGGCTTGTTAAGTCTTATTGAATTTGCTTTTGTAAAATGTCCCAGCATATTACAATAGATCTATGTTACATACATCAAAATGGTATCTTGAGCACTTGGATAAGAGTATACATTAGGTTACTACACACATTTTAGATCAGTATTTTGTTTTCTGCATTAAACAGACCAAGTTACATTTTTTTGCAAGATTAAAAAAAAAAAAAATGCCCACAAAACTTGGAGTGCTTGAACCAGAATAGCCTGGCAGTGTTTTTCCCCTAATATTCATATTAACTATTCTTTAATTTTTGGTGAAGAAAAATAAAACAGTCATAATTTTCAGAACCTAGAACTTCATTCAGTTATTATTGAATATTTTAGACTTTTCTAAATATGTAGGTTGACTTTAGTTGGATTTCCCTTCACTTTTGTGAATGTCCCCATGCAGACATTTTCCTAACGTAGTAGTGAATTGTTTTTTGATTTTCAGGCCCTTTATGTAAAGGATGTTCCCATTTTACAGAAGCTCTTTTGTTTTACACCTTAGCTAGCTGCCACATCATGAAAGAAATCAAGTCACTCTTTGAAAGTGCTTCACTAACACATCCATTTCCTACTGCAGCCCAACTATGGCATTTAAAAAATGTTTCTTCATATTTCTTCATGTTTCACATATTGAGTATAATTATACTTCTAATTCTCCTTAAGAAACGAAGATAAGGAAGTCCTCAAGTATACTTATGCTGTCCTCACTGTACTCATGGTTGTCTAAAACAGATAGGGTTGTGATCTTCATTTGCTAATTTCTGCTGTAACCAATAGCTCTTTGAGAAAACTACTCAGCAGAAATGATGTTGCAGTGGTACACTGCTGGCTTAGGGACAGAAAATTGGGATTTTTTTTGAGCTTCCTGGTTTTTGTCACAAAAGTGTGTGTTGTCTTTTAAGCAACCAGAATTTTCATTTGGATGTTTTGCAGAAGTCCCCAAAATGGTCCATCAACCAGTATGTAATAATGATTTATAGAGTTAGCTGATTATATTAGTTCTTCCTAAATTGAATTAAAATAAGTCTTTTTCTTTTATAAATTTCCTGAGCAAATAATGCTTTTCTTGGACCTCAGGCTAACTACACAAGCATGAATTTAAGCAATGGTGATCAAAAGCAAAATTTCTTCACAATTAAGGAAGTGGTACTCCTACTGCCTGGAAGGGAAAAGTTTGGAAATTCCTGTTACAGGATGTAGGGAATTCTTCTTTAAAAAAGGGGTGGATGTCCAGTTGATCATCATCTTGCAGTACAGCAGTGTATTTACAACAAGATGCAAATGTTTAACCATTAGATGGCTCTTTAGCTATACTTGTGTGTGTTTTAATTTCAGCATCTTAACAGTTGATGATGAAGACATATGTAATACTGAAGATTGTGAATTTGCAGCCAAGAAAAGGAAAAAAGACCACTTTAGGAATAACGCAAACTCACAATGTAAGACTAGATTGCTTTTTACTTTTATGGAACATCTTCCAAACCTACTAAAGTACCTAAGTATCACTGTAAAACCCACTTATACTGACGTAACTTACTAACATTTGTACTTGTACAAAAATTCAGTTTAGATACATGAAAGATACAACTTTTCTAAACTTTTATTTTATTAATCATGTGGCATCAGATATTGATGGAGCCAAAGAAGATGCATTTAGGATTTTATGATTATTCATGAAATGGCACTTCTAATAATCTCAAGGTAACCTGCATGCCAAATTTCTAAAGTACAATTAATGGAGGTTATAGGACCTTTTGTTTGTTTGTTTGTTTGTTTGTTTTTAAAAGTTGGGGGGGACCACCAGCAAAATAGTTCAGGTTTGGTTGTGATAATAGTGCAGGCATCCCTATTTACTTGACTCTGTTTTCAAACAGCACAGCTTTACATGGCAACTTGTCAAACCTGAAGACACAGGGCTCCTATACACGTGCATGGAGCCTGCTCTGACGTGCTGGAAATCCAGCATGTCAGAGCAGCCTTGATTAATCCAGCAGCCTTTTGCGTCATGTGTACCAGCATTGCCGTGTCTCTCTGCACTGAAAAAATGGCAACGAGGTGCTTTGAAATGAAACACATTCAATAAGCTTTAGTTCAAAGTGCCCGCCCACCATTTTTTTTCAGTACAAGGACGTGTGGTGATGCTGATACACGTGCACAGGCACTTTTAATTAGTGCAGCTCACTAATTAAAGTGCCCGCTGCCATGTCCCACAGCACACGTAAAAATGCCTTAAATGTCTGTCTACTTACCCTGACCTGTTAGAGCAGGGGTTGTCAACTGTGGTACGCATATCCCCAGGGGTACTTAGAAAGATTGTAGGGGGTATGCGCAGGTGGGCAGGGATGGAGTGCACCCCAGGGCACAGCAGCGGCATCTCCCCTGGCACGTTCACCTCTTACCCAAGGAAGGGGAAGGAGGAGGGACATGCTGAGTGCCGCTGGCCCCACGCAGCACACCACGGCATCTCCCCACCTCCCACCACAGCTTGCTGTTCTGAGTGGCTGCTACCCCCTTACAGCAGAACTGTGAGGGTGTGAATGGCAGTGGGAGGGGGTGTTTTGTGCCCATCCCTGGCAGTGAGCAATTGGTCAGGTTCCAGGCTCGCCAGCAGCCTGCAGAGCTGTGACCAGCCATGGGAAAGTGGCGTGGCATGTGGCCAAGCAGTGTGGTGGTGGTGGTGGCAGTGGCTGCTGTGTGTGAGCTGCGCCCCACATTCAGCCCCCTCCTCCCAGCACTGTTGCTAGACACACCCCTGGGAGGGCATGGGGGGCGCATGCTCCCAGATCAGCACACGGGGCAGGGCAGGCTGTGGGCTGCTGCGGGCTGGTGCTGGGGCAGTGCCAGACTGTTCCTGGTGGGGGTGTTCGGCCGAGCTGTGCTGGGAGGGGGTTGAAGGAGCTAAGGTGAATTTTGAGATGGCTACAGCCCCCACCCTGTAGCCCTGCTTCCAGTGCCACTGCTGCCTGCCCCATCCCCCATGCAGATCTAGGGGGCACACATCCTCCATGTCCTGACAGAGGTGAATGATTCGCCCCTGCTCCATCCCCTCCTGCACTGAGGGGCTCATGATCCCCATCCCCACTCCCTCCCTCACTGCAGGAGCAGGGACAGGTGAGCGGGGCCCCAGCCGGCCCAGGTGTTGGAACAAGTGGAGGCCCGGCGGGGGCAACCCTAGGCTTCCATTGTCCCACCACCCAGCCCAACCAGGACCCCACTCAGCCCAGCCCCTGCTTCTGCCTGTTCCCCACTCCCTCCCTCACTTGGGGGGCCTTGATCTGCCCCCCCCCCCATCCCCTCCCCTTGCCCCTTTTCCCATGGACTTACTTGCTGGAGCGCGGGAGGGGAGGAAGCAAGCACTCTGCCTGCCCCAGCCCCACTCCATCCCTCACTGGGGGGGCCTCGATCTACCCCACTCTTAAAAACAAGAAAAAAATATAAAAGGGTACATGAGCTGAAACTTTGAGACCAAAAGGGGTACATTTGTTAAAAAAAGGTTGAAAACCCCTGTGTTAGATGACTTTGTTCACTTCACTTCCCTTCAGTTTCAGAGCTGAATATGTTGGCTAGTCAAGGATGAAATGGATCTGGAGAGCATAGAGTAGGCCTACAGGTGGAGGATACTATTGCTTAGAACCCTTTAGGAACAGAGGAAGAACACTGAACACTAGGGAGACATAGAAAGCTCCTGGTTGAGGGGACAGCACAGCAGAAAACAAGGGGCATTTGTACACATGCATGCACCACAGCAGCTGGCACTTTGAAAAGCACCCGGTGCTGCGGCGCTTACAGTTATATAAGCAGCAAAATGCATGTCAGTACTGAGAAAATGGCAGCGGTGTGCTTTTGAACTAAAACACATCGGAAGCACTTCAGTTCAAAAGTGCACTGCCACCATTTTCCACCCGCTGATGCTCATTTTGCTCCTTATATAACTTCATGTGGCACAGTGCAGTTCACATCAACTACCGTGCAGAGCAGACTTAATAAATTGAGTCTGCTCTGAAGCAGCGGATCTCCAGTGTGTCACGGGACAAAAAGGTACACGTATAAATGCCTATGAAGACCTAGAGTCTTCCTATACCTGCAGAGCATATGAACTGAAAGAGGTAGGAGCCCTGTAGGGAAGGTGGCAATGATGCATGCATACAGGGATGCAATTTGGATCGTACCAGGAGCCCTAAAATTGGCATTCCCGTCTTCTGAGTATTTGATTTCTCAGGCTAAAAGTGTGGTTTTTTTGTTATTGAGTCTACTAGATAATTTAGATAAGCATTTGTAAAGAAAAATTTACCCCCAGCCTCCTCTCCCTGTTTCAAGCCTTTGTTAGCTGCCTTCAATCAAAACTTCTTTGATGCAGATAAGAATTTAACAAGTTAAATTTTATCAGGAGTGATCATTTGTTTAACTTTGTCTTTAATAAATATAGCCAGTATGATGAAAGTTAAAACTGTTACTTGAATTTGATTTTGTTTTAGGTTTTTATCGTGAAAAATGGATTTATGTTCATAAAGAGAGCACCAGAGAAGTAAGTGTCCTATGCCATGCATCTAGTCTTGCAGGTCTTATATATACTTGAACACTACACATAATAAGTAGTACATTGAGGGCTTTGTTTTCACTGCATGCTAATTGTGTCTTAGTCCTGGCTTTCCATCTCTAAGAAGATGCACACCACAAAGCAAGGAAGTCCATGATCTGAGCCTATGGGCAGGATACAATATGGCTTTTAATGCATGTTATACAGATTTAATGCTGTAAACATGCTGTCATGAGTAGCTGTTGCTGCATAAGGCCACTGGGCAGCCATGCTTGTCTGTTACCTTTCTATATACTTGTTCTACTTGTGCCCTGACCTCTTATTGGAGGTCTGTTTTTGTATCCATTAGTTCAATGCCCATAGTCCTGATTTGACTGCAGTTTGTGCAGCTTTACCTGCCTCCAGTATTTGAAGCAGCAGAAGAGTTGTCCTAAGAACACATGTATTTGTATGCAACCACATGGCTGTAGAGATATGCTAGAATCTTATACAGCTGAAGCAAGAAAACTCTGATTATAAGGCTACAAAGAGGAACGCTGAATTCGGTGAAAGCACATACATATAAGCAGCTCCTGGCTGATTGTGTGATTCTTGTATAATCTTCAAATCTCATCAGTAAAGGTACAAGATAAATGGACTAAAACTGAGCTACTGGAATACCAAAAGAAGAACATTTTTTGATTTGTGCATGACATGCTGTCCCTGTGGGGCTCACTGCTTCCATTTCTTCCTATTTCAGCAAGGGTTCATGTGTGAAGCTGAGAGAAGTGTGGGTTTGGACATATCTATGAAGATTCAGTTCTGCCCTCCCATTGAACACAGCCATTGAGGTTGGGGGGAAAGGTGGGTTGACTCTAGCCAGGGAAACCATTTCGATTCTGACAGAAACTCATCCTCTGACCTAGGTAAAGCACTGTGCAGTATTTTCCCACACTGAAGAAGCAGTGAAAGATTTGGCACCTTAGACTAGTATGACAGGAGCTACCACTTTTTTTATAAATAGCTTATTATAAAATACCTGAGCAGATTCTTTACCCCTTCAGAAGCTTTAAGAATCTTCAGCTTCTTTTGCTCCTGGATACAGTTTCATTACACTTGTCCACACTGATCCTATTCCCTTACTCTCCTTATCATGCCACTCAATATGATGGACAAGTGAAGAGAAAACACATGCTGGCACTTTGTGGATGAATACAGTAGGTTTTTAAAAGAAAAAGTATTTAATGTAAACAAAGTTAAGATTTGTGGTTGTATTCTGACTAAACTGAATTGCCTATGTCTAAAGGCGCTGGTTACCATACTTGACAACTTGCATTTTAAGATTTGTGTAGGCTCTTCTGCTGCAGAAATTGGTTTACTGCTCATCCCATCTTCATTTGTTTCTGGAAAGCAATAAAATAATTTTCATTTGGTATGAAAACAAAGATTGCCTGTACATGTACTGCTCTACATTCTCACAGAACGCTCCAATGCGGCCTCACCCTCACATGTATAGGCCTCTGCACATTTAAAAATGGCTGCAGGGGTGCTTTAAACTTCATCAGATGAGGGTTAGGTAAAGCAACTGTGGCCATTTTTAATGCACGGGAGCTTAATACATGTGACAATGAGGCATTTTAGTTAAAGCAGCTCTCTGGGAACCATTTTTTAATTAAAAAATCCCCACCCACCCCTGAATATGTGTATAGGCAGCCTAAGTGTTCTCTAAGACTCCTTGGTAAAGCACAGTGATTTTGCCATCACTGTAATGTGCCTCATCTGATAACTTGTTAGGTTGGCCTCTGTCACAAGACACTGAGAGAGGTTTTTTTTAATTATTATTTATTTATTTTTACTTAGCATGAAACAACAGTTCTTTTGCTAATCTCTTTATTTCCTGGTATCGGAAGCAGCACGACCTCTTGTAGCCTGTAAAAGAGGCAATATAATGCCAGCTAGTGTTGTGTTTTCTAGCCTCCTTCCCCATCAAAAAGTGATATGGCTAGCTAGAATTATTCTGTACTTCTTTTGAGTTCTTTGTGAGAAGTTCTCAGCAGGAAAAGGTTCGGTAATTTCAGCAGTTTGTGTGTTATGTTGTCTCCTGTCCCCCCTCCCCCAGTTAGGAAAAAATGCTATGGTGACTCATCAAGACATGGTCTGGGAACTAGAGCTGTTTATACATGTGCAGGAGGAAGGGGGGGGCGCTTTAATTAAATAGAATGGCTTTTGGAGCCGCTCTAAAGTGCTTAGAGTATCATGTGTATCAGCTTTCCCACACTGAAAAATGGCGGTGAGGGTGCTTTAAGTCTTGTTGAGCCAGCTTTAGGTAAAGTGCCCCCACCACCTTTTTTCAGTGCAGGGACACTGATATATGTGACTCTGGAGTCTGCTGGAGCATGGTAATTGCCACGCTTCAGCAGATTCAGTTGATCAAGTCTTCTCCGACATGTTTGAATTACAGTGCATTGGAGCAGCCTCTCTGCATGTGTATAGGCACCCTATGAAATTACTTGGTGTCAGTGGGTGTATCTACACGTATGCTTTACTGCAGAGTTGACTAATTAGCTCCACAGTAAAGCATCACCGTCTACATGTGCACCCATATTAGGGTGTAGGAAATCAATTAACTCTGCTATAGGATAATACTGTTCAGGGTAAGTCCTATTCTACAGCGGAGTAATTTGCACTGCCTCATTGCACGTGTAGACCGTGACCGAGGCTGGCTGGGACATGAGGGTGCTACAGTGCAGGGTTTGCCTGCCAGATAGCCCCACACAGTAGCACCCTTGTTCCCCAGCCAGTTCCTTCTCCCCCTCCACCCCGGAACCTGCTGCCAGCCTGGGGCTGCTCCACCCCAGCTCTGACTGCTGCGGCCCCAAGCACAGATGTATCTGCACCTGGGAGCCGCTGACTCTGGTGTAAACTACATGGGAGTTTATTATTCCATACTAATTGCATGTGTAGATGCACCCAGTGACAAAGTTCTGAGTTTGATACTGAAGCAACAGGAGTAAGTTGACTTTCTAATAGAGTTGCAATAACTCCCCCACCCCCCAAAAACAGAAAACATATCTAGTTGGGGAAACACATATCTAGTTGGGGAAACAAAGGATGTAGAAAAGGACTACTATCAGTAACTTTGCCATGATTGTAAGATAAAGCCAGGAATGGGATTTCACAGGGATGTGCCTGAGACCTGTTCCAGGAGACCAAACCTCTATGACTGATGACCTTACAGAACTGCCCAGAGCTACTACGTGCAGAACATATAGAGCAGCTCTTAGAGGAGACGGGCAATGAGTCCTGGGCCCTCATTCCATTTGCAGACTGGGATTTGCACTCCTCCTAGGTCAGTACTGCAGAGAGAGAACAGATGCACATTAGGGTTACATATCTTATTAGTGTGATAAGATTTTCTTTGTTTGCATATCCTTTTACCATTTTAGGGCAGTTGATATACCTGCTACTTTCATGCCAATGAATTTCAGTAAAGGTGAAAAGAAAATCTCATAATGTACATATATCAGACTTGTACAGTGCATTGAGGTTCTTGCCTTGAATTCCAATTCAGAATGAAAAACCTATTATTCAGCCCCAGTGTTTGCCAGAAGTTTGAATACATGAATATAAAATAGCATCCTTTAGTCTTTCAGAGACGCAGAGAATTAAACCTTTCATTTATGCCAAGGAAATCTTTCTAGCTTGTGACAGATAAGCTAAAAAGTGACCAAACCAGGATTGTAAGTAATCACTGAGGCTATCTGGAATTCTTACTGTGTTTTAAAAAATCTATTTTATTTTGCAATAGGCTGGAATGAAAGTCAGATTGGCACTAAATCAGTTTCTGATTGTTAGAGTAACAATGTACCGACTTTCCCACAGCTTAACAGATCAGGCTTAAGGAACGTGTGTATGCATCTTTTCCATTCATCTGGGCTAGGTGTTCATAAATATACCAAGGTCACCCACAAGTGACAGCAGCACAATTGAGAAGGAAGAGTATCCTTTTGCTTGCTAATAAGTTAGGCATAGGCTGGGCATATGAAACCCATATGTCTATACAATTCAGGAAGCCCATCCATTCAAACCATTCCGTTATTTTAGAAATATTTCCAATTTTGGTAAGCCTGCATGACAGCATAGGAGTAATTGCTCTGCAGGCATCAGTGCCCACTGCACCAAATGTAGATTTTTTTTTTTTCTTTTTCAAGCCTAAATTGATTTGCATGCTGTATGTCATTAGCAGTCTGACGTTACCCAATAGAAACTGGCATTAACTACATGCTTCTGGACCATGTTGTGCAGAGGCACCAAAAAGAAATGCTGCCTCCCCATTTAGAAAAGAAACAACAGTTCTTGCTTTTCATAATTAAGGGGATGATCCAGCCTTTTGTCATCCTGGTTACTGCCAGGAAAATTTGGCAGGCCTATACCATTTCCTTTTGCATCTCAAGAATAAACAGAAAGGTTGATAAGTTGACAACTCTTACATGAGGATAGAGAAGTAGTTAACTATTAATCTGAAGGCAGGTGGAAGGCAGGGTTGGGTGGCACCATAGGCACCTGCTTCTCTGGTACATGTTCACTTAATGAAGCAATGGGATGTGCTCACCAATCTCAACAATCGCAACTCCTGCCGTGTCACACAATGATGGCTTGGGGGTCATCATTGACCACAAGATGAACATGAGCCTGCAATGCGATGCTGCGGCTAGTAAAGCGACCAAAATGCTGGCTTGCATCTATAGATGCTTCTCAAGCAAATCCCAGGACGTCATTCTCCCCCTGTACTCGGCCTTGGTGAGGCTGCAGCTGGAGTACTGCGTCCAGTTTTGGGCTCCACAATTCAAAAAGGATGTGGAGAAGCTTGAGAGAGTCCAGAGAAGAGCCACACGCATGATCAGAGGTCAGGGAAGCAGAACCTACGATGACAAGCTGAGAGCCATGGGGCTCTTTAGCCTGGAAAAGCGCAGGCTCAGGGGTGATCTGATGGCCGCCTACAAGTTTATCAGGGGTGACCACCAGTATCTGGGGGAACGTTTGTTCACCAGAGCGCCCCAAGGGATGACGACTAAGTCAAATGGTCATAAAACTACTACAAGACCATTTCAGGCTGGACATAAGAAAGAATTTCTTTACTGTCCGAGCCCCCAAGGTCTGGAACAGCCTGCCACTGGAGGTGGTTCAAGCACCTACATTGAACACCTTCAAGAGCAAACTGGATGCTTATCTTGCTGGGATCCTATGACCCCAGCTGACTTCCTGCCCTATGGGCAGGGGGCTGGACTCGATGATCTTCTGAGGTCCCTTCCAGCCCTAATGCCTATGAAATCTATGAAATTCACAATTTTGACATTGGGGATCAGAGCCCAATAGTACCATTACTTCTTGACAGTGCAGGGGGAGCCTGGGATCATAATCCTGGCTTTCCTTTGCCCTGGCAAATAGAAAGCCAGGTGTCCAATGAACTTGTGCAGTCCCGTGGCTGGGACCAACAATCAGCTGCTTGTGGGTCCTACCCCCAGACCACATTGGGGCCCATCCCATAGCTCTGCCATACATTCAATTTAAAGCATGATGGAAACCAGCCACAACATTATTGCACATAGTCTGTGGGATAATTCTTGTGGTTTATTTCCCATTTTATTGCACCATTAATTGCCTGAACTTGTGGCTGGGTTACTATTTAAGACACAATTAACTGGCTAATTGCATCTTAAGTGTAATGTTTGCCAGGGACCTTAGAGACTAACTGATCACCTGTGAAAGCATATGCCTTTCTGAGCCAGTTAATCTGTAAGGTCTGTCCTGCCCTGTCTTATGTGAGCATAGAGTGACTAGATTTCTGATGCTTGGAAATTTGCATGTAAAAGCACAGAGATAGCTATGAACAGCTATAGCATCAACCCAGACAGCGTGACAGCTCCCTGTTAGTACAGTAGAACTTGTATACTTCACAGGGTTAAGTTCTTAACTCCCTGCAAATTTGAGGATTTTATCTGGGGGTATACATTGCTGAAGCAAACTGTGCACGGGACCACTGAGGGGTTTCTGCAGCTTTTACTTCAAAAGGGCACCACTTCTCTTACCAGCTGTGCAGGACTGTTAGTGATCTCCAGCTGATCATAGATGTGAAATTAAAATCAAAGCTGCAGCAAGCAGCTAAACAGCTTGCTTTTTATTTGACAATTCGCTGTGAAAGTCTTGGTTATTTTGTCTTAGCAGTGTGATCACAAAGCAGAAGGACAGGCTGTGTTCACAAACCCACAGTTACTCATCCTGAGATTTAGCGCACACAAGATAAAGCTTTAGGCTACATGCAGGTGTTATGTTTCTTTTGGAAGAATCACATGTTTCTCTTGGTAGAAACCACAAGGGTACAGGTGTTTACACAGTTTCTCTTGGAATGAAAATAGTGATTCTGGGAGAAAAATAATCCACTTCTTACCTAGTAAAGGTTGCTCCCAAGAGAGTTTCTCCCTGAAAAACAAACACATCTGTAGGCTTCTTTGTTTCTTCAGTCTTCTTGGGGACCAGAAATAGATGAGCAGCAGGGAAATGCTCCCCAGGCCTTCCTGAGACAGGGGTCATCCTTGTTTGGGGAAGGCAGGAAGAACAATTGCAGATGTGGATATGGGAAGCTTTCCTGTTCCAGAAAGGTATTTTATGTGTATGCTTTGCTTAGCAATCATGCTTGTGTGTTTTTTCTGAATTGGGACTTTTGTGATTGAGAAGCAAATATAATTTTTGTTTCATTCCACTTACATTTTATATTCTTCTTTTTCAAGAGACATGGTTATTGCACCCTTGGAGAAGCTTTTAATCGTCTAGATTTTTCAAGTGCAGTTCAGGACATCAGGAGGTTTAATTATGTGGTCAAAGTAAGTTGCTTTTAAGATATGTTTCATAAATGTTTTGCTGATGTATCTGCATGTGCACAAACCATTTGGCATTATTCAGGTGGTGGTTTACAACTGCATATATAAGGTCTTTACGGGGAAGTATTATTTTTATATCATATTAATTGTTTATATATGCAGTGAACTAAACTGTGCTGGTGACAACTATTTTATTATACCATGAATATTCTCAGCTGGAAAAGATAGGGTGATACTTATTTTGCTGATTGGTTTACAGAGGAATACTAGCTATGGTTTCTGTGATTTGTTTTTCATTGTGCATTTTCATTTTTTTTTAATAAATTTCTAAAAAATACTATGAATATAATTACAAATAGCAACGTGCAGTACATTGTGATATATTTACAACTGCAGGTTAGTTTAATGTTTGACAAGATGCATATGTCAGCACCTCTATGAAATATCCCCTAGAGTCTTGAGAACAGCCCCAAGACTTATTACAATTTTCTGATCTTCCTTTCACAATCAGGTTCCATAGGTGTTTTTGCCATATCTGTGGTTACTTTTTCAAAAATAATGCAGTGGAACAAAGTTTGACTGTCTTATTGTGGATTTAGAAATTACATACTTAGAATCATAGAAAATTAGGGTTGGAAGGAACCTTGGGAGATCATCTAGTCCAACCCCCTGCTCCAAGTAGGACCATCCCCAACTAGATCATCCCAGCCAAGGCTTTTTGTAGCTAAGTCTTAAAAATGTCCAAGGATGAAGAGTCCACAACCTCTCTGTTTAACCTGTTCCACTGTCTTACTATGATCCTAGTGAGTATTTTTCCTAATAGCTAACCTAAACTTTCCTTGCTACAACTTGAGACCATTGCTCCTTGTTCTATTACTTCTCTTTGCTATAACCTAGTTAAGGCATCAGTGTCAGCCAGTCAATAGGGGGTGCTCAGGTGCCGCCCCACCAGTTTCAGAATGACATGATCAATGTCATGATCATGATTACGCTCATGCACTACACATACACAACAAAAAGTTGAGTATGCTCAGTAAGCACCTCAGGGCGATCTCCTTGCCGCCTGAGTAGTGCATGCACAATAGAAACGCTTCATCAGTTAGAATGGATTGCAATAACCACTTGTTTAAGCAGGCAGCGGGTCACCTGTACTGACCCCCAGCCCAGGTAAAGAGCTGTTGGGAGGTGGAAAGACAGGGGGCACCACATGCAGAGACATGCACTGGCCCCAGGCTGCCCGCACAGCATCTCCAGCAGGTAGGTGGAGAAAAGGGGGATTGAGGACCCTGTAGGGAAGGAGCTGTGCAGGGCTGGGGGCTGTTGCCCAGCCAGGTAGGGCTCTGGGCTGGGGCTGCAATGCGTGGCTGCAGGGCCCCAGCAGGGAGCAGGATGGGGCCGCAGGTGGCTTGTCCAGGGGAGGGAGAGGGCCTGACATCTCATTGCCATGTGCATTCCCAGGGAACGGGGGTACCCAGGCCCCCCAGAACTGTACCCAGGGAGGTACAGGCTGTGGGCTCGAGCTCCTGTCCTGCTTCCCTCCTCTGGGGCTTCCAGAGCCTGGCGGGCGCAATCCAGTGCAGCTGGGGACTGCTGGGCCACACGGGGATTCCTTCCTGCTGCAAACTGCCCCCCTGCTGCCCTGCCGATGCACCCTCTATGCCTGCCACTGCTTTGAGGAGCCCCGCACTGCTACCCTCACTGCAGCCCCACGCACAGGGGCGCATTGCCAAGGCAGTGGGGGGCAAGAAGCAGCAAGGAGGAGGTTTTGTGCGCTGCTCCTTCGCTCCTGCAACACCAGGTCACAAGGGCGGGGAGCAGGATGGCAGGAAACAGTGGTGAGCAGGGGGCCTACTGTTCCCTGCCACCTTGCTTCTCCCCCCACGACCCGGTGCTGCAGGAAGCGGAGCAGCTGTGCGGAAAACCTCCTCCTCGCTGCTTCTTGCCCCCCACTGCCCTGGTGATGCGTCCCCTGTGCATGGGACCGTTTGTGAGGGCAGCAGCACAGGGCTGCGCTCCTCAAAGCAGGGGTGCATCGCCAGGGCAGGTGGCGGGGGGGTTGCAGCTCACAGCAGCGAGGAATCCCCGAGCAGTCCCACTGTCCCCAGCTGCACAGGGTTGCTCCCAGTGTGAGGCTCCACCCACCCCACCTGTTTCACAGGTCACCAGCCACGCCCATAAGGCACCATAATGTATTTTAAAAACTTACTGATTGCTGTCCTGCACTTCTTATGTCTTAAGTATCAATCCAGCAAGCTGTTCCACTTGCATGGATCCCCCTGGTGGCATAGAACCACATTAGCATCCTCAGGGCTTCATATAGATCCCAATTCAAGGCCCTATTAATCTTAACAAGGGCTAGGCTAATTTTTTCCTGCATACATTTATGCTTGTGGGTACTAATCTTTTTTGAGCCTGGTGTTATACTGAATTCCAAGTGATCCAAAAGGTAGTATTTAGATATAAAGTACATTTTTAAAACATAAACAAGCCACTTGGCATCATTAAAAATGCAATGTAGAAAGTGTTTGCAGTATTTTATTCTGTGTAGTAATTATGCATGTATATCAGTATGTTTAAACTCATTTAGTTGATGGTTATAGTTACCTTTATTAAAATTCTTTTCTGCCTTGATTCGTGCATATTAACATTTACTGAAATAAAATTATTCATTAAAATAAGTCCAGTGGATTTTTTCCCCCTCAGTTTTTAATGTTTAGTTACAAATAAGTGCTTGAGTGACATGACTGGCTTTTTAAACTAATCAAGGAACGCATACGTGCTTATTTGGATTTGCAAATTGCTGAAGAACTGTAGGTATGCTCTAAATTATTGATCAGGCTAAGAGCTTTTGAAATGCCAGGAAAGAGGTCTTTATATCTTAGCTCAGCATTCTTATTTAAATATAAATGGAAGGAAATCTTTTTCCAGAATTTATAGGACATAGACTTCTTACAGCCAAAAGGAGCACTGTCAAACCAGAGAAAGGCTTAGGGGCATTATTTCTACTGAATGAATGAAAATTGAGTACTTTGTCAAATTGCAGTTTCAGTAATCAATACAAGACATAAAATTTCATTGGCAGGCTTAGTTCCTCTTCATATAGCACTCTGTGCTAACATTTGATGCTCTTTTAAATTGAAAATATAAAATTAGGAATTATCTGCTTTATTCTTGCATAACTTCCATCATGAAAACCTAAACTAGTGGTGTGAAACTGGCCTCTATTCCATTTTTAATGTACATTGCTGTACACTTGTATTTGATATGTTGTACACACAGCATGGCTGTTTGGTTTCTGGACTGGCAAATGAGTAATAAATTTTAAAAAGCTTACTCTGTGAGAAGTAGCATTTTTTTTAACCAGTGCTTGCAAATCTTAATAAAGGCTTTGATACCAAAACAACCTATATGAGGAAAGGTTTTAGCCTTACATGAGGGTTGAGTGAACAGAATGAAGAATACAATCAAAATGGTGGATACGAGGGCAGACTTTTAGTATCCTTTGTTTTGAGAAAGTAAATTACCATGCTTGTCGGCAACTTACACCTCTTTTCATCTAGCTGTCTCAGGACTTGTGAACAGAGTTTTTAATTAAAACACAATCACGCTTCGAGTCTTCCCTTCGTTCTATCTTAGGTTTGTCATAACATTGGAATTGGTCATCAATCAATGCCATCTACAAGTCCTGAAATATTTGATGAGAGTTAATTAATCAAAAAGATCAGACTGCAGAAAATTCAAGAAGTGTCAATTTCCTTCATTTTGTACCATCTTGCAATGGAACTACATGGTAACATGTAGAAAAACACCTACAAATCTCATCCTAAGTACCGCCTTAAAAACAAATTGCACATCTTGAGCAATTGTGTTGTGTGTTTGAGGTGAGAAGAGAGTTGACTTATAGTTCAGCAGACAGTGGTTTGGGGATTTGCTGAAGCTCTTATCTCCATTTTGAGTTTAAAGAGTGCTACCGAGCAGATCATTTCCTAGGCAGTAGATGTGCTAGGGAGGAAAAATGTCCAGCACACCTACTGCCTAGGAAATGACCTGCTCAGTAGCATGGAATCGGAAAGGGATCTCGGAGTCCTAGTGGACTCCAAGATGAAGTCATCAGCAAAGCAAACTGCACTTTATCATGCATCAGCAGATGCATGACAAGCAGAACCAAGGAGGTGATACTTCCCCTCTATCGGGTGCTGGTCAGACCGCGGTTGGAATACTGCATGCAGTTTTGGGTGCCACACTTCAAGAGGGATATGGATAACCTGGAGAGGTTCCAGAGAAGGGCCACTCATATGGTTAAGGGCTTGCAGGCCAAGCCCTACAAGGAGAGACTAGGGCACCTGGACCTCTTCAGTCTCCACAAGAGAAGGTTGAGAGGCAACCTTGTGGCTGTCTATAAATTCATCATGGGGGTGCACAAGGGAATTGGTGAGGCTCTACTCACCAAGACGCCCCTGGGGGTCACAAAAAATAATGGCCATAAGATAGCAGAGAGCAGATTTAGACTGGACATTAGGAAGAACTTCTTCACAGTGGCCAAAGTCTGGAACAGGCTCCCAAGGGAGGTGATGCTCTCCTCTACTCTGGGGGTCTTTAAGAGGAGGTTAGACAGGCATCTGGCTGGGGTCAGCTGAACCCAGCACTCTTTCCTGCGTATGCAGGGGGTCAGACTCGATGATCTATTGAGGTCACTTCTGTCCCTAACTTCTCTAAATTTATGAATAAATGTGTTGCCTCTCTTCTGCTGGATAACTGGAGAGACATGCATCCCAGTGTGCCTTCAGCTGGTCATAGGTTCTATTGACTGCTAGTACCAAACAAAATGCCCATTGGGTGTTCAAATTGTGGGTGGCAAAATGTTTCAGCGGGATTTTGGTGCAATTCACCAAATCTATCTATATCTATTGATATAGATATAGATATATCTATATATATCTATATCTATATCAAGCCTATATTTCCAGGGGACACAGTTATGCTGGTACAGGAAGGTGGTGCATAGAGCAGCCCTTTGGTACTTTTCATGCCCTTGCACATTCCTGCCCCATACTTACAGTGAATGCACAGCCATAGTTTTGACAATAGGCGGAACTTTTATTAAACAGCACAGAAGAAATGTGAAAAGGCAAGGTCAACTAAACAGTAAACAAATGCAACATTAACCAAAAAAAAATTACCATAGCAACTGACAGATGAAACCCATCACTGAGTCTGGAGTGGCTGTAGCAGGTACGTGCCACAGTTCCTGAGGTGGCAGTGGCCACCACTGTCTGATTTTGTTTAGGTACAGGGTACACCTGCCTGATGACTAGATGGTGCTTGCTGCTTCTCCTGTTGTGGGAGGCACCTGTGGGACAGTGAAGCTGGGTGGCAGCATGCCCCCCGCCTCCACCAGGACCACTGGATGGTCCTACTTGTGTGTTCAATTGTGGGGTGATGCAAAGAACCCCAAGAATGCCCTCCTTCTGCCTCCAGGTTCAAGATGGATGCAAGGCGATCCATGGAGTTCTTCTTGACCCTCACAAATTTCATGAGCATCTCCTTTGTATGCTTAGCAGTGGTCACATAGCACTGTACATCTTCTGCATGCAACCTGATAAGCCCATTATGTGCGCTATGACTCTATGATCCTGTGCCTACCCATGGCCATCACTGGCAATGATACATCTGCTCTTCTTCCCTCTGTGACCTGGGAGCCACTTGTCTCCACCAGAGAAGCCAATATATCCATCTTTGTGAGCACAAGTCTTTCTGTGCCTGGAATCTTTCTGGTCATTGGTCTCTGACTCTGTCCGTGGGCCATTATCTCCTCCCGAGGTGCCATTGCTACTATTTGCAGGTGTCACAGCTAAAAGTAGAGGAGAATGAACAGGAGGTCATTGGCTTCCTCACTGCTGCCCAATAACATAAACTCCTCAGCACAAGTTGGAATTTGCAAGGCCATCTGTCTGGTGGGTAGGCTTATTTACCCTGACTCTCAGTATGGTAAGTTCACTCTCACTTTTTGCACGCTGGGGTCCTGGGGAAGTGGGAGGCATCCTGGGGCAAACATCTAGGGGCAAACAGCCATTGGGTACAGCAAGGGGCCAGGGAGGCTGTGAAACAGTTGAGGTAGGTGGAGGTGGAGCCACAGTTGGTAGGCTGTTCCCCACTCATTTGGGCTAATGTTGAGTATGGTCTGTTGGCTTTGGACCCCTTAATGCTCCTTGTCTATAACTGCAGGATGCCAGCTCCCTGGTTAATGTCACCCTGATCCATCAGACCCCACAGGAGAGAGAACACTTATTCATTGCTGTGCAAGGTGGTCCAGTGATCTTTAGTTGCCTCTTGCTGCCAGAGATGGCAGTCTATGATGACTTTGACTTTTGGAGAAGGTGGGCATGCTGTGATGGCTCACCAGTGTGTTTGGGCTTTTTCCCAGAATGTCAGGAAATGCTTAATGATAGACCTCCCTACCCACTATGACTACTTAGCATGGGCAGACTGGGATGCTGTAAGGGGTACAGTATATTTGTCCAGCTTAAATCCTGCCAAATAGCCATTGCCACCAGCCAACTGACAAAGCTGAAGAAGATCTAGACAATCAGCAGTATTATACTGAAGGTAAAGTTACATCTGCTGCATGCTATGGTTATCTTCACAGTGTTTTATGGCTGTGAGACATGGACACTTAATAAGTTAGAGAAGAGAATAGAGGCATTTGAAATGCATTACTTTAGGAGATTGCTGTGTGTCTTGTATGCTGAGCCAGACCAATGAGTCTGTCAAAAAGCAAATTACTCAAGAAATTGAAACCTACAAACTGTTGTTGGAGGTTGTGCGACAAAGGAAGCTGCAATGGTTTGGACATATCATGAGAAGGCTGGACACCCTTGCCAACACCACCATGCAGGGTACAGTGGAAGGAAAGAGAAAAAGAGGTACACCCAAGAAGAGCTGGGGAACCAATATTAAGGACTGTTTGGGGCATCAACTGACAGAGTGCACAAAGCTAGCCAAATGTGGGACAGAGTGGAGGAGGGTTGTTACAGCATCTAAGGTTCCTCAATGGTTGCAGCAGCCTTGGAACTGACTTGACTTGACTTGACCTAACTCTTGACTAGTAACTTGCAAAGGCTGAAGACAGGAGGTTGCTGCACCACTCAGAATACATGACTTGAAAACGCAAAGGGAGCAAGTGTTCCCCTCCTCCATCTGCTCCTGCCTTGAGGGGATCAGTCAGCTGCTGCTGTGAAGAGCCCACAACTGTACAAGCTGTATTCAGCATAGCTAAAAACTTTGGGGTGGGGGTCTGCCACTACTTTTTCCCGTCCTCTCCCATCCCATTCTGTGTGGACTCAGGGTCCCTGACCCACCCTGTGACCCCTTCCACTAGGAAATGACCTTTGACAGCACAAACTGAGTTTGGTAGGATGAAGGACCAAAAGGAGTTTGAACTGACTTTTGGGGCCAGGATTAGCATTTAGAAGAGTTGGAGATGGTACAGCCAACACTGTGGTCATATATAGTGGGGTCCTGAACTGCAATGGTAGTTTGCAACAAGTAACTTGATGATTTTAAAGCCACTTGTTTTCCCTTTTCCTTGTCGTCCGGCTTACACTTGTTTATAATAAAGTGCTTTTATCCCTGATGAGTTGTTTGCATGGGAGTGGAGGCCATCACTGCTGTTTTCTCAAGGCAGGAGCCAAGATGAAAATCTGAAGGTGCTGGCAAAGGAGGTGTGCTGTAATAATAGTATATTGTTCTAATATCTGAGCATGAAGCTCTGCTCATGAGGCTAGGTGTTGCAGGGAGGGTCCCTATGGCTGTGCAGGACTGTGATTTGTGTTTCTGGTAAGTTGGATGAATGAGTGGGTACATGGGCAATTTATCTTACATGTCATCAGTCAGTGCCTAACTGAATTGGAACTCACAACGCAGTGATGGTTTACTGCCTGTTTAAAGATGCTTCTCCAAAAAGCAGTGTTGTTTCCACTTTATCTCCAGGTACTAGCTATTAGCACACCACACTTGCATGAGGGACCATCTTAAAGCACAGCCATGTGGTTCAAGCACAGACCCAAACCACAACTTTTGGGGGGTGGGAGGAGGGAAAGGGGGCAGCTGTTACTTACCACCCACCAAGCCAGTGAGGATGCACTGGAAATGCTCTGGCACCTTGCCTATAAACCTGCCCTCACCATCATTGCTTTATTTCTCCTTACCCAACTCAAATAGTGGGCTATGACTTACCATTACCAGAAGCAGTTGTCCTGTCATGGTCTGGGTCTTCTGGGGCATCAGGTCTCTGTTGGGAGAGGGCTAGCTCAAATGCTGAAAATGGGGGGACAGCAAAAAACTGGTATATATTCAAACCCAGTATCCATTTAAGAGTTTGCAAGGCTTGGCAGAATGGCCAGCAGGTCTGTGATATGGCTCATAGTAGAGGTGCACCGATATGTCGGTCTATATCAGATCAGCACTGATAAAAGGAAAATTGACATTATCAATAATTGGCTTTTTTTTTACTGGTGTAGCTGATTGATGTCACCAATAAATGCTGCACGCAGCTGCAGCATGTACATGGCCAGGAATGCAGCCCGGCAGCTTGGAGAGCAGCGTCTGGGTGGTAAGTGTATAGTGGGGAAGGGGAAAGGGGCAAGATTGAGGCCCCTCAAGGTGAGGGAGGGCGTGGGGCAGGAGCTGCCCAGCTAGGGCAGGTCAAGGGATGGAGCCACAGGCAGCTTTTGGGTGGGGGCAGAAGGGCAGCTCCCCGCCTCCGCGCACACCCCTGGGGGAGACACAAGAGGCATGTGCCTCCTGGATTTGTGCGCAGGGTGAGGGCAGGTTGCCCGTTGCGGGCTTGGAGCTGGAGGCTGCACCAGCTTCTTCCTGGCTGGGGGCTGCACTTGGCCTGGGCGGGGGTTGCATTGAGAGGGGGGCTACAGGGTGGGTTACAAGCACCCCCAAATTTGCTGTAGCCCCCCTCCCAGCACTACCACCACCTGCCCTGCCCCGAGCATAGCCCTTGCACAGTCAATCTGCAGGGAACAGGCTGGTGCAGTCCCTGATGCCGATTCCACAGCGAGCAGCCTGCCCTTGCTATGCACAAAAATCTGGGGGGGGGGGGCACATGTCCCCCATCCCTCCACCGGGAGTGTGTGCAGTGGTGGGGAGCTGCCCCCTTCTCCCCCCCCCCACATTAACAAGCTGCTTGTGGCTCTGTCCCTATCCTGCTTCAGCTGAGTAGCACCTAACCCTGCCCCACTTCCTCCCTCTGTGTAGGCCTCAAACCGTACCCTCCCCCATGCCCCTTCCCCCCCAGCAGACTTTCTGGCTTGACACTGCTCTCTAAGCTGCCAGGCTGCATCTCAGCTATCAGATAAGTATTGGCCAATATGGCTGGTTAATAATTGGCCATCGGTATCGGCCAAAAAAATATGTTTTGATGCACCCCTAATTCATAGCCCAGGTTGCTGTGCTGGCCTGGTAGGGTTGCAGGTCTTCAACCAGAGTCCTTATCACTCTCCTGGGTGGTGGAAGCTGCTATTTTTTGGATACCACATTTTTTAGATGCAACTGTGTCATAGACCACAAAGATGTGGGCGAGTTACCCATGATGGGTGTGTGACCTTGCCTGCATCCTGCACCTTACCATCCCATATCGTCACAAACTGCTGCCTCAGAACTTAGCGCTTGGACTGGCATCTGCTGCCTCTTCTGTGGCTCATTTGATGTTACGCTTATTTATGAGGCTGCACTCAGATTCAGGGACTGTGGTAGAGGGAGGATGGATGGGTATGTGAAGGTATGGAGGTCTGAATTTACCATGGTGGAGAATGGCTGTGTCCAGTGACCTCCCAGACAGCTGGATGGTGAGATAGATGGAGTTTCTTAGTAGCTGGTGGTGTTTGAGTTTGATTCTGTGTATGCAGGCTCTGATGCTGATCTTGGGTGGGTGGTGAGTATGAAATGTCTAGCCAGTCACTGTATATGGCAGTTGATAGGTGGGGAAACCCACTGGGGCCTGTAACCTCTGAGCAGTTTTGAGTTCTGCAGTTGGGTCCAATGTGACTGCACAGAGTTCAAGTGGGGCTGGGATTGGAGCTGAAGTGGTACATCATGGGCTGCCTGGAGAACTGACCAGCCTGTGTCTTCCATAATGAAATCATGGGAAAACTATTCAGATGTCCTTCAAAAAGTGCAAGACAAACTGTTAGTACTTCCCCAAACCTTTTGGGGACATTTTCTCCCAGGGCAAGAGCAACATCTGTTCATAGCTTCACAGTTATAGTTTCAAGAGGAAAAAAGATCTGATCCCATTTAAGACTAACTTAAGCACTATATGAATATCTTCTTTTTAACTTACCTATAAAGAGTCTAGAGCTTAAACTTTCAGGAATAAGAATGTGGACCCCCATAAAGAAAGTAAGTCTAAATTAACAAGTAAAAGGAATCCTCCACATAAACATGCTACTTAACCTGAAAGTCTAAGTCCCCTATTAAAGACAGATTTAGCAGTATTTTGGAGTAAATGCTCATAAAGTTGTCTAACAAAATTATTTTGCAAAATATACCTCATGTTTGCTAATATATCGTGTACTAGAAAAACACCCACTGTTGTCCAAAACACATATATTATTCCAAAATAATATATATTAGTGTGTGTGTGTGTGCGCGCGTGGATATGTATTTATATATGTATGTGTGTGTATATAATAAACCAAATACAAGTATTAATCCAATGCATTTGATCACTTTCACAACCACAGTGAGGTTACATAGTACAAAATAAGGCAGTTATCTACTCTAGTGAAAAAAATGCTGTGCCAGTTTTGAAATTAGTCTGGTACTAAATTGTCTAATCTCAAGTTTAAAAGTTCTCTCTCATTGCATAACTTAGCTATAGTATGCTAGAAAATCTTCTTTTTGAGGTAATTAGATGAAAATCATTGAATACACTAACTAGTGTGTGCTAACAGCTTGCAAATGATAAAAAGAAAAACTGTTTCTCTTTACAAAAATGAAGCAATAATATTTGTGTGGTACTTGAAAATGTACATTGTCATATGCTAGTAATGGGATGTTTAAATATTTTACTATCAACATCCTAATTTCTCATTTTTTTGTCTCTGTGGCTACAAATGCTACAGGATCAATTGTACTCATTTTTGTCATTTTTTCTTGTAAAATATTTTTTTCCTTAGCTTTTACAGTTAATCGCAAAATCTCAGCTAACTTCACTGAGTGGTGCAGCACAAAAGAACTACTTTAATATTTTGGACAAAATAGTGCGAAAGGGTAAGCTAAGATTTTTTTTTTTGTCATAGTTATGTGGGATTCATGAATCATGACTGAGTTACTATTCTGCCATTTCAGTTAGGTTCAGTATATAGTACACAACAGAAAAGTAATGTCATGCTTAATGAGTGAAAACTGTTAGGCTAGAAAGAGACATTGTCAGTGGAGTGTGATCAGCTGATATGTTGCAGCACAGCTGATTCCCAACCTCCACAGATGTCTGCAGTCATCCCTGGTTGCATCTCAATTTAGGGTGTCTGCAAGGGAAAACCCCCACTTGCAGATGCACCCACTGTATTTCAGGAAGGGACCCCTGTGAGAGCCCCCCTCCTTCAAGGGACTTACCCACATGTATCTGTAAGCAGGGAGGGGGAACTTGCACAGGGGTCCTCTGCTCTGTTTAAAAGCCTGTGTAGGGAAATCACTTGCAAAGAATCCCTTTTACAGGGGATTTCCCCAACCACATCTAGAAGTGCAGAGGGAAGGAGCTTTCATCAGGAGATCCTGCCCCCCCACCCCCAGTTGCAGCCCATGTTTTGTGCTGCTGCCAGGAATGCATGTTGAGTTGGTGCATGCTGGGGCACAGGCCGCAAATGCAGAAAAGGGACCTCCCTATGACAACCCCCCCCCCCCCCCTCCCACCCCTTATGCATTCAGGATGTGAGGGGAAATCCCCTGCCAAAGGATTTCCCCATGTGCTGCACAGGGTGTGTTTCTGCAAGTAGGGAACCCCAAAGCCCGGAGTTTTTTCCCTGCTTACCTAGGTGCATTTGAGTAAGTGGAGAAAGCAAGACAGGTTCTCCCAAGGCTTTAGGGGCCAGTCTGGCCCAGGAATTCCCAAGGTGTGCAGGACCAGGCCCCGCAAGCCGAAAAAACCACTACCCCAGGGAGGCTAGACAACCCAGGTAGCTTCATGCTGCCTGAGCTCTTCCACCATAAGCAAACAGACGTGGGTAGCGATAAAGCAGCTCAGTTTATTACCTTCTGTCATGACCACAAATCTGAGTAATTATGGCATGACAGAAAGTACGGATGTCTGTTAGGTTTCACTTTATGCCGAGGGACAAAGATGATGTCTGTTTCCATCCTTAATGCTTTATTACCAGTGTTTTAAGGTTGTTGATTTTTTTTCTTAATAACAAATTGTATCCCTCAGAACAAGGACAAAGTGAAATAACAGGTTACATATTATGATTTGTGGTTTCTTTTGATATACTGTTTGTTATATCAAACTGTTTTTTTCTCAACAGATAATTAATTCATTTGGTAGTATGTTCACTTAAATGTAGGTCTTTGAATTTGCTTACATGATATACCAGTACGGCATAGTCTGTGCTTGTCAATTTACACTGTTTGCAAAATAAGAAAAGTAGGGCTGTTGCATACAGATGTTTGGAAAATGTTGGCTTTTTCAGTGGTGTGCCCTATATATGGAAGGCACTTAATACTGTCAGCCTCGAATATAGGAAATTCATTTGCAAAACTGACATTCAGCTTGATGTCTTTTAACTGCGTGGCATGAAATGTTACACTAATGTCTATATAATTTAACTGTCATTGGCATTGCTTTTTCACTCATGAGAGCTGAACATTTGAAGTCCATTGTGAGATCAAGGCATTAGTTAATAAATAAAGTCACTTTCTGTGTGGAGTGGTTCAGCTGGGGAAATGTAGATTAATTTGGGTTAAATGTAATTAAAGTAAAAAACTACCTCTTGTATTTTCCTCCCCTAGTTTTGGAAGACCAGTACAATCCACGCTTAATCAAAGATCTTCTTCAGGATTTGAGTTCTGCGCTCTGTATACTGGTTAGGGGAGTAGGAAAATCGGTATTGGTTGGGAACATTAATATTTGGATTTGTCGATTAGAAACTATCCTTACGTGGCAACAACAGCTGCAAAATCTTCAGATGAACAAGGTATATTAAATTTTTAATTATGATGTATGGGGTAATAGAGAAGGAACTACTTTGAACACTGGCTTTTAATTTACTTCTGTCAAATTTTAAATGAATCTAAAACCATTTTATCATATTTTATTAATTATCCTGGATATATAACAATGACAACGTATAACATAAAGGTCAACTTTTTTAAATTCTACAGGTTTTTATATCCCTTCTTTATAAGGAAGACACAAGGAACTTTATGACTTAAAGCTGTGGTAGTATGTATTAGGTGACTCCTGCCAGATGTTGACAGGTTTAATTTTCTGATGTTCCAACCACAAATTTAAAAATAGCACTCTTTCTTAACGTAACTTTATCAAGTTTAACTGTGCCTGATCAGAAAACAGAACAACTGTTAAGTACAAATCTAAAATCCAAGATTAGATGGGTCAAGAAAATCAAGTGGCAGTTGTTGAATTTTGCAAGAAAACATGCATTCTTTCTGTGAAGAGGCATAACTCATTGACTTCTGGCATTTTTGAAAGCTTGGACTTTGATCACACATCTTTCTTTAGTGTGTAAATTGTGTTGTTGCAAGTATTTACAATGGAAATGTCTGAAAAAGGGGTAAACATTACAGTTTCTAATGTGTCTCTGTTACAATCATGTGAGAAGAGAAGTCACGAGACATTGGCAGCAATAAACTGATCTAGCTGCTTGTATAATTTTTTTCCCCTTTTTCCTTTCCATTGCCATTTAGTTCACTCCAATTATGAAACCCCCCCACTTTCCCCTTCTGGTGTATTTTTGTGTATTTTTATTGGTTATATTCTGCTTTATTGCATTGTTGCAATTCATATTGGAATGAAAGCTAAGATCAGAAAGAATGAATGCTGAATTTAACATTAAAGATAATATTCATATGGTCAACAAACCAAAACAGCAACTTCAGAATCATAGAAAATGAGGGTTGGAAGGAACCTCAGGAGGTCATCTAGTCCAACCCCCTGCTTAAAGCAGGACTTTATCTCCAATTGTATCATCCCAAACTTGCCTGGATAGATAAACAATAAGCAAAACAAATATTATTTTCAGTCAGTAACTTGTAACTGAATTGCGTTTGCTTCACTTATGACTAGGGGTCTACTTAAATTGCGGTTAGACTTACTGATTTCCTAGGTTCATAGTGGCATAAAGAGTAAATTCCTCAGACATTTTGCAGGTGTGCTCCGGCAGCCCTGTCCCTCAGTGCTGATTGGCCCTGGGAAGGAAGGAATGAGGGGCAGCCGCCATCTCAACTGCTGGCTGCCTTTGTGTGGCACTGCACCTTAGCACTAATTGGCAAAGAGGCTGGGGGGGAAGGAAGAGATGGCAGGTCCATGGCCATCTATGCTGCCCCACCAGCCAGCACCTTTCCCTCCTGGGTGGACTGTGAGACTGGGCCTCAGTGGCAGCAAGGTCCGCTGGCTCCCATTGGGGAGCCAGCATTTTATTTTTATTAAGCTGTTTTTTGTTGATTTTTGCAGACTGTCCTGGATTTCATGGTTTCCACAAAATCCATGAAACTGCGATTTTTAAGTGGATCCCTATTTATACTACAAATTCAAGATTATGGTTATTGTCATGTTCACAGATGTTCATATATGTTTGCTCCAAAAAGTATACACAGTATATCACTATAGAAAATCTGGTCTATAAGTGAGGTCAGTGAGCATAGTGCACTAAATTATAGCATAAAACTACAGCTCAGCAACTCATGGAGTTCCCGGAGAGTGTAGCTGCTGCAATATCTTTAGGGTGGAAAAAAAAGTAAGCCTTGTACAGATACAACCCTTCATATCTGAGCAGTCCCACTAGGTAGGGACATTTTCACCCCACCTGCTCAGATTAATTCTGATGATGGTGCTAGTATTAAATGTAGATCTATGCTGCTTAGCTACCTGTTTAAAAAAAGGTACAATAAGAGCCTTGGAGTAGGCTTAAGTGAAGGAAATGGAAACACAATTCTTGCTTCCATTTGCACACTGCAAGCAAAAGAACATACCCCTTCAGTGTCCAACTCTCTATTCTCTACTGAGAACCCCATGGAAGAGGATCAGTGATGCATATTTCTGGGATAGCCTGCTCTCTAATCTGCTAACTGCTATAAATCTGCTAACTAAGTAGTGGGATTGCTATTTCGCATGTCACAGTGGAAGGAGGGATTTGACTCTGCTTTCTTTCCTGTGCTCCTCTGTGCATGTTCTTTCACAGCATCTGGTGAAGTGATCCTGGGCTTACAAAAGTTTATACATCTCTGATTTAGTTAGTCTGTAAAGTGCCTCTCAACCCAGTCTCCTTTCTTTCCTCTGTGACCTTTGTAGCCTTATTGTTCAGGGGTTCTCTTTGACTTTCATGTCTTCTTTTTATTGTATTTAGTTGCATAATTATCATCAGCTTCCTTGGGGTTTTTTTAATAACAGTTTCTCATACTGTTTTGATAATCCTACCAATCTTAGTAAAGTTCCAACTGACTTTTTTTATAAAGAGGTAAAGTTAAGGTTTTGGTTTTTGAGATTCTTTTTATTTACCTGTTTGTTTGAAAATTGGCTTTCACACCTTTAAGACAGTTTTCAGACTGTATGTTTTGCTATTTATTTAAACGCTGAAATTTATCTTGCTTTTAATTGCCAGTGCTTTTGTTCAATAGTACAATTTTTCAGTTTAAAAAAAATACATTAATTTGACACTAGAAAACCTAACGGTTGCAAGACCACCATGTTCAGCAACTTTGTTTCTAGAGTTTATTTATTCAACAAGAGACTTGAAGACTTAACCAATAAATGTTGAAAACCAAATAAAATGGTAGAATGATAAATGAGCACCAAACAAAAATCAGTTCTCAAAAGCAGAGCTACAAAATATTATTTTGAGACATTTTTATCAGTTTTTATACCTAAAATTGAAAACCCTATTAGTGTCTGATACTAATAACTTTTATTTCCAGCAAGTCAACAATGGTCTTACGCTTAGTGACCTCCCTCTGCATATGCTGAATAACATCCTATACAGGTTCTCAGATGGCTGGGACATTATTACTTTAGGTCAAGTGACTCCAACACTGTACATGCTCAGTGAAGACAGACAGTTATGGAAAAAACTTTGCCAGTACCATTTTGCAGAAAAACAGGTAATAAATGCAATAGTTTGTGTTTAAGCCTAATGCATTATATCTTTCATATTGTATACAAGATGACTAAGTGGGAATATTTTCCTTGTTAAATTCTGCCTTGTTTAATGTTGAATCATGGTAATGTTTGATAAGGCAACAAGCTGGTTTTTCAGACCTGATTATCCTAAGAATTCTGTTTAGCACCTCCTGTAAATTGATTTGAAGAGCTCTAGTTGGAGGTTTTCTTGTAGTGTTCATGAGGGTACCTAAACTAAACTTTATTTCAAATTTCCAGTCATTCCCATTTAACTGTGGCAGAGCATATCATTAAAGTTTCAGTGTATAGTACATTTTTAGTGAAGTAAGATTGTGCATACATTCCAAAAGTCTGAACAGGAAGACATGAGAAAAATCCCTCTGACTACAGTACTATGATTTGGGGTGGTTTGCAAGAAAGTTGTTTCCAGAAATGTTTTGGAGTCTTTCTGCTCATTAGTATTAGACTTTTGAAAGGACATTTAAAAGAAATATCGAAGTATTCTTTTGCCATATTAATTAAAAGAGAATAACAGGAAGGAAGAAAGGACTTGGACTTTTTAGCTACTTTATTCAGGGGTTCGGGGTACAAAAAGTTGGCCCCTCTGGGGTCCAGGTTCAATATACAAAGCAAAGACAAACAAATCACCATCAAACCAAAAGCACCATGCCATTATGCCATTACATTCATAACATCACACCATGACGGACACCTTCGCAATATTACACATCGTACCTAACATGCCATTATGTGGTCGGGACACCCAGCCAAAGCTAAAGCCCTCTATAAACAGCCAAAGCCCTTTACAGACCTCTGTAAACAAACAATTCCTACCCTGCTCTATCCAATAGTACATGTAACAAAATCTTCAACTTCCCACTCAAAGAGAAAAGCAAAAAGCAGCCTGGTGAGGGCCTAGGGCGTGACGCAAGCTTGGAGTCGCAGTTTGTCACCAAACCTGTCCAGTCGCCCAGACTAGTCATGACATTAGAGCTTATATTGAAGATGGCTGTCCTCCATGTGGCACAGCACCCCCCTAAGGGCCCAGCGTGCCACAAAGACGGGCATTGCCCTCCAGAGCACAGCATGCTCAAACTCCAGCAAGAGGCGTGCCCACACCAGGAAGCTGAAAAGCTGCAGGGCATTGTCTGAGCCAGTCCCAGCAAGCTGGTTGCGCCAGCTCTTAAAGACGGGCATCTTGGCCTGACCCACCAGAAAACTGGCCAGGCATACGGTGCCCTGCTGAGCTGCCCGGTACATGTTCTCCGGTAGACTCCTGCCTAGCGCCTGCAGCAGTGGCTCAAGGGTGACAAAGAGCAATTGTAGGTGGAGACAGTCGAGGAAGGCTTGAAAGAGGTTCTCAACACCCCGAGGACAGAAGGGGCAGGCTGCCAAGGTGGCTGGGTCAAAGTGGGAGACAAATGTGCCAGGGGCTAGGATGCCATGCAGCAACCACCACTTCAGGTCGCCAGTCGTCTTGGTGGTTGGCGGCTTAAACAATGTGCACCAAGCCAAGTGGGCTGGTGGGGAATCTGGTAGCCCTGGGTGCCGTCACCACAGTGTATCGGTGTAGCCCACCAGCGTCTGGGCATGGCGGATGTGAACCCCCCAGGCATACAGGCTTCTATATAGCAGGGAATCAAAGGGGCAACCCGTCTCACTGTTGGGAGGCACGGTGAGCGTCAGCAGGGTGCCAGGCCTGCCAGCCGGCTCGCCAGCCACAGCCGGGGTGACTGGCAGCAGGGGGAAGGCCTCACTCAGGGCATCCACGGCGAGGGGGACCTGCTGCGCCCAGAGATGGTCATCCAGGATGGCTGCTGCCTCCAGCGGGACGGCAGCCTGGATGTCACGCAGGAGACGGCCCCCAGTGCGGACGGAGCACATGTCTAGCTGGGTGGTCAGGGCCTTGGGTAACAGCCAGGCCAACCAAGCAGGGTCAAGGAGATGGCCCAGGCAGAGGACACGCACCCAGATGAGGGCAGCTGTGAGGCTGGCAGAGGCCAGGCTTGGCACGAGGTGCTGCAGGGCTGGGTTGTGCACCAGGGGTTTGCTCAGCAGCTGCGGGAACTGCAGGCACTGGGCCCAGGGCTGGAGGTGGAAGGTGGTCTGTCAGGCTCATACCACGCCATGGTAGAAGGCCAGAAGCACCACCCAGTTCAGAAGCATGAGGTCCAGCAGGAAGAGCTCCCGATCAAAGCCAAGGGCCCCCGCCCTTTGCAGGAACCGGCACACCAGTTGTTGTCAGGGTAGGCACTCCTTGCCATAGAGGAGTCGCTGATGGGCTTGCAGGCAGAAGGTAGGCACCTTGTTCGCCAGGTCGACCAGGCTCTGGCCCCCCTTGGCAACAGGTAGGTAAAGGATGGCCTCATAGGAGCCAGTAGTGCCCATCCCAGAAAAAATCTACCAGGAGGCGCTGGAGTCTCTCAAGTAGGTCCTGTGGTGAGTCGAATACGGCGCACCAGTGGCACAGAGCCACCGCCACCAGGTTGTTGGCAATGACACATCCACGGTAGGAGAGGCTGGTGCCAGCACCACTGTTGCACAGGGCCTCCACCCACTCAAGGCCATCCCAGCTGTGTACCATGAAGGTCGTTGGCCCCAAGAACACGCCCAGGACCTTGAGGCCCTTACGGTGCCAGGTGAGACCCCTCCGCAAATCTGGGGGGGGGGAGTCGCACTGGTCTATGCACCAAGCAGCAGGGTATCACTCTTAACCCAGTTGATATAGGCTGAGGAGGTGTGCTCTTAGGTTCACTGGCAGTCTGTCAGGGCCCACACATTTTCCTGGGTCTTGAGGAAGATGCTCACATCATCCACATATGATGACAGCCAGCGTGGATGGCCAGTGGACAGGCCTGTGGCTACTGGCAGGGCCATACCGCTCAGGCGGCGCCACAGCACATGCAGCAGCAACTCAATGGCCAGGGCGTAGAGCATGCCCAACAGGGGGTTGCCATGACAGATGCCCCTGCATGTGGGGAATGGGGTGGAGAGTTCACTTCCTGTTGTGTGACCTACTCACAGCCACAGGTTTTCCTGGATGGCCCTGCCCAGCATGCAGTAACTCTACTCGGGCCCAGTGACAGAGGCTATGAGGCTGCAGAGGCGGGTCGCTAGCTCTTTGGCCAGAATCTTGTAGTCCACGCAGAGCAGGGAGACCGGTCACCAGTTCTTAATGCAGCCCAGATCTCCCATTTTGGGCAGCAGCGTGAGCATCGCTCAGTAGCAGCTGATCAGCAGGACCTTGTTGGTGAGGCTCTCCTGGAAAATGCGCAGGAGGCAGCAGTCCAGGAGAGGTCAGAAGGTCTTGTAGAACTTGGCAAGTAACCCATTGAGGCCTGGGGCTTTGCCGGAGGTGAGGCCAGCCATGGTCCTCCAGAGACAATTCCTGCTCAAGCTCTCCAGCCTCCAGGGCGCAGAGACGTGGCAGGCCATCATGGAGTTCCCACGTGGCCTCAGGGCAGGACGGGTCAGCTGCAAACAGGTCATGATAAAAGGCAATGACGTGCTCATGTACTTTGCCTGGGTCTGTGATTACCCAGCCCTCAGGGGTCTTGAGGTGATCTAAGACTTTAGTGGCTTGCTGTCCACCACTGCTCCAGGCTGAAGAAGAAGCAGGTTGCGGTGTTGGTTTCTGCCAGCTCTTGGCTGCGGGTACGGATCCTTGCTCCACAGGCCGCGCTGTCTGCCAAGTCACGCAGGCATTTCCTGCAGAACCGGAGGCTCGTGCAGCACTATGTCACTGCCAGTGGCCAGCAGAGTGGCCTCAAGCTCTGCCACATCTTTCTCTAACTCTTGGATATGGTAGCACAGTTCATTCGTGGCCAGCTAGGTGTACTGCTAGCAAAAAGCCTGGATCTGTACCTTGCCTATGTCCCACTATAGCTTCCAGGAGGAATAGCTCAGTCTTGCAGCCTCCCAGCCCTGCTAAAAGTAGGCGAAGCAGTCCCAGAAATAGGAGTCTTGAACCAGGCTGATGTTGAAGCACCAATAAGGCGCCTGCACACAGGCTCTTCCGGGCAGGCTCAGTTCACAGCAAGCCAGGCCATGATGTGACAGGCCCAAGGGAAACAATGTGGCCGCTGCGCAGGAGTGGCAGATGGTGCTTGGTGACATAAAGGCAAGCCACGGTGAGACCACCGGCAATCCTCTTGGCTCAGGTGTACTGGTGCATGTCAGGATGCAGGACTTGCCACATGTCGACAAGGTCCATAGTCTCCAGGGCACACTGCAGCTTGTGGGCTGAGTGCTGGTGAGGCTCAGGCCCTGTGCGGTCAAGCGAGGTGCCAATGGTGCAATTAAAGTCCCTGCCTATGAGGAGCAGGTCGTCGTCCTCACTAGTATCATGTAGGAGGGCAGCCAAGGTCTCAGAAAAAATGACCCTCTCTTAGCCCTCAGTGGCTGTGTAGACATTGACAGGTAGCAGATGGTGTTATGCAAGGGTGACATGGAGAGTCAGCAGGCTGCTGGAGATGACCACCCATGCTACCACTGTGTCAAGCTGCAGCTGTGGTAATAGGAGGGTCACGATTCCGGCACTGAGTTTGGTGTCATGGCTCAAGAACAAGTGCCCTCACCAAGCAGCGTGCCAGGCCACCTGGTTGAGCCCATTGGAATGTGTCTCCTGGAAGAAGGCAATGGCCAGGTGCTTCTGGTGCAAGAGCTCCAGGATGGCCTCCCATTTAACTGGATCTTGGCACCTGTTGATGTTAAAAGTGCCAATGGCCATGGTTGCCATAGGTGTGGGTATGGCAAAGGAAGAGCGAGGTAAGGTATGGGTGGAAGAGCGAGCACCCAAGAGCAGAGCAAGATAGCGGAGAAAGGTCGGGGAAGGCTTATCATGCCCTACTCTACTCCAGGGACCCACCCAGACCCTCACCCGCTGTGCGAGCTTCTCCAAATTGTAAGCCATCTGCCAGGTGCCTAGAACTTGCTGCAGAAGTTTGGCTGCAGCTCTGTCAGCCTTGACAAAAAGCTTAGGGTCTGTGCACTACTGGGTGATGCGCCCTGCTATATTCTTCTGTCCTTTGGTCTGCTTCAGAAAGGTCAGGAGACCCCCATAGCTGGGGGTGACCCAGGGGGGATCTGTGAACATGGGCTGGACGTTTCTGACAGAAGAGCAGCGAGGCTGCACCCCAGGTGGGAGCTCACCTGCAAATGCAGTGTCTACGCCCTCAATGTCCAGACACAGGAGCCTCTTTCATCATCCAGGTCAAGGACCAACTCCAGGAGAGTGATCCCCGCCTTCTTGGGGGGAAAGAGGTCATCCTACTCTCAAGGTTGCTTGTGACACTCAGAAAACTGGATCTCCATCTCACTAGTTTCCCCATCCAATCTGGTGGGCTGGAACGTGACCAAGAGGTCAACAGACCCCTCTGCCACCCCCGGGTCAGGCTTTCAGAAGAGAGGCATTCTGTATCATCTTTAATGCCACCCGACTCCAGAAGCTGAGAGACAGGTGAGGGGTTCTTGACTCCTGCCATTGCCTCCCCAGTTGCTGAGTCATCCCCGTCTGTGGTCACGTGCAATGTGGTTACTGGCAGGACAGCTGGAGCAGGGTCAAGTTCTTCAGCAGGGGTCTCCCCGGCATTGGTCAAGGAGGGTCGTGGAGGAAATGGGGTGTCCTGAGAGGCCTCCTTCATCTTCCTCTCCTTGTTCTTTTTCGTGGCGGGTGTCCCCCTCCCCCACCTTCATAGGGGATGGGCCAAACTGCTCCTGGCCCACTCCCCCCGGGGCCAGCCACCTCAGACAAGACTGTGGTGGAGGGCAGCTGGGAGGAGGCCCAAGCCCCATCGCCTAACAGGGCCCTGGCACCACAGTCACCGGCTGCCCCAGTCGCCTCAGCCAGTGTGGGCCAGGGGCAAGGGGAAGCATCAGCCCTTCCACCTGGTGGGGCCTCTGCACCAGGGGGGTGGGCACCATAGGTGGGATAGGCAGGGGAGAGTGCTGGGTAGTTGTCCCAGCCCCTCCGCTGGATGGTGCTGTCATGCTGGAGACCTCAGCCCCCTCGCATGAAACGGGGGTGAAAAGAGGTGGAGAAGAGATCCCGGCCTCACTGGGATGTGCTGCTTTCTCCTGTGAGCACTGGGCTGCTAGGTGGGAAGAGCTACCACATTGGAAACACATTGTCTCCCCCAAGAAAAAATAAATCACAAACCTCCACCCGTCAAGCGTGAGGTTCAAGGAGCAAGGCAGAAACTGGGTGACCTCCCTTACGAGCATGAAGATCTGCCTCTGAAAGGATAGGATATGCTTCAGCTTTGGGTCCTTGCGTCTGATCATCAGTCGGCGAAAGGAACTCATAGGAGCCCCAAGGGCTTGAGTCCCTTAGCCAGCTCCTGATCAGACAGGTGTAGGGGGACATTGGAAATCACCACCCTCACCACCTGGGTGTCTAGGGGTGTGACAAGATAATGTATGCCTCCATTGTCCAGGGCTTACACACACACCCTGTTGACCAAGGTAGGAATGCTCAGGTAAACATTGGGACCATGTTAACATGAGCTATGTAACGTACGTTACACCATCCCAGGAGATCAGCTAGGGCACCTGCGCAGACCTCGACCCCAACATAGGGTTATGAACCCTCAAGCCATGGTTAAGGGGGAGGTTTTGAGAGGCATCCCCCCATGCCAGCCCCTGGGCGTAGGAGCGGCCATTCTTGCTAGGACAGGGTTAATCCCAAAAGCTAAAACTAAGGAAACCAAAAAAAAAATATGTATAAACTACAGAGATAAGTATCTGGGAATGCGGCCATAAAAAGCAAAAAGGGAGGGGTGTGAATGGCCAGAGAGGATAAAGGAGGAATAAAGGAGGAGGAGGAGGGGTGGGGGGGAGGTTATAGGGGTTAGGAAAAAATTATGAAATGGAGAAAAGGGTGGAATTAAGAGCACCCCTCAAAAGGCAAAAGATAACTCCCTGTAGCTGACAAGGAGAAAGAGAAGCTGCAAAGTAGACAAATGCAACTCACAGACAAAGAAACTGGAAGTAGAAGGGGGAGGGGACAGAGAATAGAAAAAAAACCACTGTGAAAATACAAGAAAAAAAATCAGAAAGGGAGGTAAACAAAAGCAAGAGGCATTTAGTCAGGTGGGAGTCAGAAAAGGAAAGGGAGAGAAAGCCAGGGAGTCTTACACTTAGGATCACCCCACACAGCTCCAAACAAGCCTGGTCTGAGGTGTCCAAAGAGGAAGGAAGGAAGGAAGGTGTGGGGCTGCTGTGCTGTGAGGATGAGGGCCGAGATTCATGTTTTTCTGCTGTAAGAAATCCAGGGAAAAGGAAACTGAGGAAGGCCATGAGGCTGTGATATTAGAACAAGAAGGGGACACTTTGTTTCTTTTGATATTTAAGCTACAGAACAGACTCTTCAAGACTGAGAGACTGTATTTTGTTAGTTTTTATTCTGTTTGGTAGTTAGGGTTTGTGGAACTCCATAGAAAAGGGATCACTTTGAAGAGATGAGACCAGAGGGCTAAGTTGTGGCATGGACCTGACTGTGGGACAAAGGCCAGGTAAGATGGAGGAGGTCCTGCACTTTCTAGTATACCTGCAGAACTGTGCCATGGAACAATAAGCTGTGGCCTAAAAAGAGCTTTTAAGGTACTTGTTCATACTTTTGTAGTTAATAAGGCTTTGCAGATACAGGTAGTGATCTGCGGCAGATCCACAAGGCTCAGGGAACAGCAGTGGTGCACCATAAGACAGTCATTGACCTGATGAGGGATGGAAGAGATCCCTGTGCTTTTCAGATGTAGGTATGGAGAGCATGTAGAAAGAACCTGTCTGTAGAGGTGTGAGATCTAGAAAGAGTGAAAGTTAATACACCAAGAAAAGGGATTGTGGCTCTAACCGAACTTATAGCCAAGTGATTTGGAAATATGAACCTGTTTGGTTCAGATGAGGAAAAGTTAGTCATCTGTGAAGAACCTGCCTCAATAGTTATGGGCCCTGGAGAGGATGTGGTTTTGGGCCCCAGAGGAGAGGGTCAGAGCTGAACAAGACAGTTTATGGTTTGACCATGTGCAGCAGTTTGCAGGCCTGGCTGAAAATAGAATGAAAATATGCCTATCCTGAAGAGGAGAAATAGATCAGCAGATTGAATACTATTTTGGTGACCACGGTCTGCCAAGAGACTGTTTCCTAAAGAAACTAATTAAGCTAGAAAGGGGGTGCAGACCCATGAGTCAGTCAGATGTAGAAGTGGTCCAGAAGTTAACATGAGCCAAACTCTGAGGTGTGTGTGGCCAGTTGGGCTACACACATGGCCCCAAAACATCGGCAGGATCTGGAGTCTCTTTGCCACCTCCCATCCCAAGTACTGGGCTGATACTGATAACTGATGGATACCTAGCTGAAGTACTGCATAAAGTACAGTCTGTTGTGTGGTGCTGGCCCTAGAGAGAGGCTGTAGGAACACAGATCATGTAGAGTGCAGAATTTGAACTTTAGAGGAAAACAAAAGTATGTTATGGCTGTTTGTTAAGAGGCTAGTAGGTACACGTGCTTTATTGTGAAGTAGATTAATTAGCTCTGCAGTAAAGTGTCACTGTCTACACGTGCACCAGTATTAGGGCACAGGCAACGAATTAACTCCACTGTAAGTAGTATCTTATGGAAGAGTAATTAACTACCCTGAAATGCATGTGTAGACTATGACCATTGGGAGCCAGACTCCTGCCTGCTGCCTAGCCACGTGGCTCTACAGGGTCAGTACCCTCATGCCCCAGCCACCTGACACCACCACCTGGAGCCCAGGACTGAACCCCTAGGCCTCCTGCCAACCCAGGCCTGCTCTACCCTGGCTCAAATTGCTGCTGTCATGGGTGCGTGTATAGACACTGTGCTGAAGAGCAGTTTACTCCAGCTTAAACAGCTCCAGAGTTTATTGCTTTGGTTTAATTTCATGTGTACATGCACCCAGCAATAGTCAAGGCAGTACTGTTTAGGAAAAAGAAACAGGAAACCCAAATAAAGGTGTGATAAAGATTGTCAGTATCAATATCATCATAACATCCCAGTATGGTGTTGGCTTTTTTTAGAAACGGTGTGATATCGTTGCCTCATGTTCAGTTTGTGATTCATTATACTCCCTTCCAGCCCTCTCCAGATACTTTTCTGCAGAGTTGTTGACCAGCCACTTTTTGTATATGTGCAGCTGATTATTCTTATCGAAGTGTAGAACCTTGCACCTGTCCTTTTTGAATGTTATGCTTTTCATTTTGGACCATTTCTCCAATTTGCCAAGATCATTTTCATTTCTGATCCTGTCTTCCCGAGAACTTGCACCCCTTTCCGGCTTGATATCCTGCAAATTTGTTGCGTGCACTCTATTCCATTATGCAAATAATTAAAATACTGAAAGATACCAGACTCATTACAGACTTCCTGCAGACCCTCCTTTACACATCTTTTCAGCTTGAGAGTGAGCCATTAATAACTGCACATTGAGTACAGTTTTGCAACCAGTTTCAGATCTGCCCTACAGTAGGTTTTCTTTGGTTATATTTTTCCAGTTTGCTTAAGATGTCAGCACTTGATGCAGTATCAGAAGTCTTACTAAAATCAAACTACATTACACTTTTTGTTTCTTTGCTATCCACAAGGCTGCTTATCCTGTCATAGAAGGAAATTAGGTTGGTTTGACAAAACTTGTTCTTGACATCTGTGTTGGCTTTTCTTGTCACCTTAAAAATGTACAAGGTGAGCTGGCCCTGGAGAAGGGACAAGAGGAAGAATTCTGAAGAGATTGAAGGAAGAAGTTATTAGAAGATAATAGAAAAAATGAAGATCACTAAAGCAATTTAGAATAATTTGCTGAATGTAGGAACTCTAAAAACACTATTGAAAAATGCTAAGAGATCTTTTTAAACTCTCATGAAGTTTTCAAGTAGATTTTCACTTGGTTAATAAAACTATTTTTCAGCTATCAAATTGTAAGTTTCCTCAATTTAGAATTGAGCCACTTTTACAAACAGCTATAAGATGTAGCTCTTCCTAGTTTTTTTATTGTCTTCTCAGTTTACTAGTAGGAACAGAATCATTTGACTTGAAATATCCTTAAACTGTTCATTGGAAAATTACATAGTGTCTACATAGGCTAGGTGTGAATTTAAAATGCAGTAGTTCTTCAACCTGAATTCCACACAGAACACTTATTCCATACTAAGAGTGACTTCTGCAATTTTGCTTGTTCAACATTCAAAGTGGATCTACATGTCCAAATGGAAAGCTAATGTAGGATTCTCATTGTACAATAGCAAGTCTGGGTCTTTTCCATTGAAGCATATCAGTCCATGTGATTAGATGAGCCACACTTCCAAAAAGATATGTACAAAGAAGACTAGAGTATGTTCTTTTATTTTGAAGAAAAAGAATTATTTGAAGTTTCTAACCATAATTATTATGAAGTCTTTGCCCATACTTTTAGTTATATAAGCCATGAATTGAAATACATGCATCTTTCACTTTTATATAGAAATAAAGAAAAATACTCAGTGTGTGCATCATAGTCTACACATGCGCTAGTATTAGGGTGCAGTAAATTAACTCCACTGTAAGATAGTAGTGTTGAAGACAGTACTATCTTACAGTGGAGTACTTTACAGCGCTGAAATGCATGTGTAGATGGTGATGCAGAAATTGCACCTGGTCAGCTCAGGCAGCAGGTTTAGCCACGTGGCTCCATAGATTTGGCACTTTTGTTCTCCAGCCAGCCCCTCTGCTGTCCAATGCTGCCACCTGGAGCCTGGGACTGACCCCCTGAGTCTGCCGCCAGCCTAGGCTTGTTCCACACCAGCTTAAAGTGTTACTGTCCCAGGCACATGTGTAGATGCTGTGCCCAGAAAGCAGTGTACTCCAGCTCAGAGTGCTCTGGAGTTTATCGCTTCACATTAAGTGCGCATGTACATACACCCAGTGAATAGGTGTTTCTGTAAAATACTTTAAAATATTTCTCTTGTTATTTGGACATAGTATTGACTTTGGGCTAGATCCTAAATAGACTTAGGTGCTTACAATAGGATTTGGTTGTACTTGACTTACCTACATCCAAAATAGGGATAAAAAAAGCCAGAAGCAGCGGCTCTGAAACTTACTTGGGTACCTCTGTGTTTGGCATGCATAGAACTGCCCCAGCCTGAGCAGCTAGGTGCTTATCTCCCATGTTAGTTCTGTTGGAATCCAGAAGCTAGATGGAGCATAAGTACACCAAGGGGCTGATCCTAACAAACACTAACAGGACAGGGTCTCTTGTAAAAGGCAGTTGCAACTGTTTTAGTTTTAAAACACATTTGGAGGAAGGGTTGAGGCAGGAGGAGGATGTAATGGCTCTTATAAAAGAACCTAGTAGTTAACGCGCTTGCCCAAGGAGTGGAGGGGCAAGAAGTGGAGGGAATTCCTGGCCTAAGGGAATTCAAACCCTCATTTCCCATCTCCCTAAACTGTTCACTAATAACTATATTAGCTAGGGGACAGTGGGAGGCATGTCCTACTCTTATTGGAACTTTTTCACTGGGCAGAAAGGAATGTAGTCATGGAGGATTTCATAGACGTTAGGGCTGGAAGGGACCTCGGAAGATCATCGAGTCCTGCCCCAGGGGCAGGAAGTCAGCTGGAGTCAAAGGATCCCAGCAAGATAAACATCCAAATGTCTCTTAAATGAGTCCAGAGTAGGTGCTTGCACCACCTCTGGTGGCTGTCTGTTCCAAGCCTTTGGGGCTTGGACAGTAAAGAAGTTCTTCCTTATGTCCAGCCTGAAATGGTTTTGGAGGAGTTTGTGACCATTTGACCTTGTCATCCCTTAGGGCGTTCTGGTGTTCCCCCAGATCCTGATGTACACCCCTCATATACTTATAGGTAGCCACCAGGTCCCCCCTGAGCCTGCGCTTTTCCAGGCTGAAGAGTCCCATAGCTCTCAGCCTTTCATCATAAGGTCTATTTTCCTGACCTCTGATCATGCATGTGGCTCTCCTCTGGACTCTCTCAAGTTTCTCCATGTCCTTTTTGAATTGTGGAGCCCAGAATTGGATGCAGTACTCCAGCTGCGGCCTCACCAAGGCCAAGTACAGCAGGAGGATGACATCCTGGGATTTGCTAGAGAAGCATGTATGGATGCAAGCCAGAGTTTTGCTCACTTTGCCAGCTGCAACATCACATTGGTGGTTCATATTCATCTTGTGGTCAATCATGACCCCCAAGTCCCTTTCAGCCATGGTGCTAGCAAGCATAGCACAGCCAAGCCTATAAGCATGCTGCAGGTTTTTCTTCCCAAGGTGGAGTACCTTGCATTTTTCGGCATTGAACACCATCAAGTTTTCATCCGCCCATTTTCTGAGCCTGTCAAGGTCGGCCTGGATCACCATCCTGGCCTCGAGTGAGGACACTTTACCCCAAAGTTTGGTATCATCGGCGAACTTAGTCAGTCTGCTTCTGACACCAATGTCCACATCTTTAATGAAGATGTTGAAGAGTATAGGCCCAAGGATGGAACACTGGTCACGGCGAACCACAATGATTGACTTCCATTGGCTACCACTCTCTGAGTCTGACCACGGAGCCAGTTCCCTAGCCAGCAGATTGTGATGTAGCCGAGGCTGCAGTTGGCCAGTTTTTCTATGACATGATCATGGGATACCAGATCAAAAGCTTTTTTAAAATCAAGATGTATGATGTCAATCTCCTCTTCCTTGTCCAGGTGATATGTCACCTGGCTGTAGAAGGAGATAAGATTGGTCAGGCAAGACCTACCCACAATAAACCTGTGCTGGCTATCCCTCAGGATGTTGCCATCAGCCAATTTGTCAAGAATGGTCTCTTTGATAATTTTTTCCAAGATCTTCCCCAGGATAGAAGTCAGGCTGATGGGCATGTAGTTCCCCAGATCTACTTTCCTCCCTTACTTGAAGGTAGGCATCACATTGGCCTTCTTCCAATCTTTGGGCACTGCCAGCAAGTTCCAGCAAGAAGAAACATGACTGTAACTTAGGTTAGGACAGTCAGTTGGGAAAGTTAAATTCTAGTGTCTGGTCCCTACTCTGTTTGTTTATGCATTTTACATTAAACAGTTACTGGATTAAAAGCATGCCATGGAAATAATCCTGGGACTAGGGCCTGGAACTTCCAGCTCACCTTTCCTGAGAAAATGTCCTAACCATGAGATCATCCTGCTCCTTGTTGTATCAATTCTCAAACCATTAGGCAATTATATAACAATGGGCCTCCTCATCCTAGTGGACCTTCCTCTCCTCTGGTCCCTTTTGAAAAGAAAACCCATAACCCCTGCTGGTATCTTTAAAAAAAATTGTAAGCACACAATCTAAGAAGAGGAACCCAGGCTTGGAAACCTGAGTGGGCAAAGGTGCTTCCCCACAGCCCTGGCTTAGGAGATAAACTCTAAAGTGGAGCAGGAATTTAGCATATCCTTGTATTTAGTGTTTCCTATGGTTCAGCTGTAAAAAATTAACCATTCACCACACAGGTGTTTTGAATGGCCCTTTTGGGGTGCCTAACTCTCCCCAGGCACTGCAAAGTTTCCTAAGTCAGGGTTTTGGATTTCACTCTGAGGGCAAGGGGCCTAAAAAACCCTTAGTATTTCAGCACCTAGGTGATCTAACTCTTTATTCCTTTATGGAAGTGGAGTTAAATAAATTATACATATTTTAACAAGTCCATAGTCTGTTATTTTCTTCGCTTTTTCTACTTAATTTGGTTTCTTTCTGAAATGTTCATGTATTTGGAGGGTTGTGGACTAGAATTTGGGATAAATCATCTTGTATGGCTGGACCTTAAAATTGAACTTCAGAGTTTCAGGTTGACACTCCATAAAGCTCTGTATACGAACCAGAATATTAGTCCCAAAGAGGCACAATTATTAAAATTCAACTGAACTGTTCTTTTACACTTGAAGCTTGTATTGATTTGACTATCATCTGCAAACATTTTAAAGAAAATATTAATTTTTATGTCCAGTTCTGTAGACATTTGATTCCATCAGAAAAAGGTCACGTTGACTGGAAGCTGATGTATTTTGCACTTCAGAAATGTTATCCCATAAAGGAGCAATATGGAGACACTTTGCATTTCTGTCGGCATTGTAGTATTCTGTTTTGGAAGGTAAGAATTGTATAATTGTATAAGAAAATGTATAATTTTAAAATGGGAAAGTACTTTTCACGTTTAGCTGGTGAAAAGCATGTTTGAAAGGAAAAATGTTAAGATGTCATATAAGTATGTACCATCTCAAGTGGAAAGTAATTAATAGAACTAATTATATGGACATTTTTACAAAACTTTTTTTCAAGGGAATTCCAAATATAATTAGAATGTAAAGTTTAATTCTGTGCTATATTTAGCTGTTTAAAGCTGTACTAAAATCAGTATTCTATGCTTTTACAACTTTTTAAGAATCTTGAAGCAAAGGAAGGGTGTAATTCTTTACATTCCAGCTTTTTTTTGTTAGACAGGAATGTAATGCACCAAAATTGTGAAGTGGAAGGAGGAAAAGTCTAATTTCACGTAACTGACATCACAGCCAATAAAATATTAATCAATAGTAAGACCTTTTACAATATTTCCTCATCATTAATGTAATATATTAGTGGTATTCAAACTTATTGTGTTGAGTACAGTATATTACTAGAACTAACTTCCATCTTGTGGGCTGCATCTAGTTTGTGGACCTGTGCAATCCAGCCCATGGGGTTCCCTCTGGTTCAGAAATTTTGCAGCAGAGGAGTGGCAGCATCATGAATTGCTGCCATCCCTCCCTCGCCACCAAAGTTCTTAATCCGTGGGGACCTCCATACACTGGAGAGTGGTCAAGTTGATGTGCAGGGTTGCACTGCAGCTGGATCTGGCCTGTGGGGTCATATCAAAACACAAGATTGCACCCGCAAACCAATCCCGTGTGCTGACCTTGTGCTGGATAAGGCCTGCAGACTTACCCTGTGTGTGGGATTGAGCCCATGGCTTGGGTCTCCGTACCACTTTAGTGCACAGGGCCAGAGGTTGAGCACCGTTGTAATATATTATGAGAACTAGTAACTAGTTTTGTTTTTTGAAGAATGCTGTTAGAAATGCTCTTTCCTTTTCCATAGTCTTGCTGTTTACAAGTAGGAATATTGTGCCTTATAGTTGAATTTTGTTTCTCTCGTATAATCTATGTCTTACTCTCATTTGAAGTCAGAGTAATTCCATTTTGATTTAATATTTTGGTGGCAAAATGGATTATGATGCCACCTTTTCAGACGGGCTTCAATTGGCAACCTGAAGACCAGAGTAGATCATGCTATCAAGTGGAAAATAAGGAGAAAAGAATGGCTTAAAAACGATGAAAAATCTTCTCCCTAGAGATCGCTTTGCTTCTGTACATTAAGAGATATTCTTTTCATCACTCTCTCACATTCTAAGGACAGTTACTTGAAAGCAAAACTGTAAAAGCTTATCTGTTTTTTATCCCCATTCTTTCCCAAAGATGATTCTTCCTGGCATGTCTTTATGACTAGGGACAGAAGTTACACATAAACTGGTTTTAAGTGATCAGAAACTGGTTTAAACCTATAACAGAACAAAAGTTCAGTGCACATAAACCAGTTTCAAAATGCCTGAAATGGCTGACACCCGATTGAATGTAGTATCAGACTTAATTGATTTGGGTCAAACTGGCTTATGCAACTTCTGTCCCAGACCCCTTCCTGGTTTTAGTTAAACCAGAGTTTTCCAGCATGCCAGGATGCTCTGCAGCCATGAGGTGGGCTTTGCCATCTGCTCCAGAGAGCAGAGCTGGCCTCACCCCTCTGCTCTCTAACCCAAGCAGGGACAGGGACATGGCCAGATGCACCCCAGCATGGACCTGTTAAGTCAAAGTGGGCAGGGAGGGGGTTAATTCTTCCCTCATTCCCCTCCCCTCTCCCACTGCAGCCATGGTCTGCCTGTCTGCAGGCTAGGGGCAGGAGGGATGGCTGGGGCTGGCAGACTCTGGCTGTGGTCCCCAGGGGCAGAAGGGACAGAGGGAGGAATTAACTTCCTCCCTTCCCCCTTTGCCTTAATGGGGACATGCCAGGATGGCATCTGGCTACACCCTTGCCCCTGCTGGGGCTTCCCCATCACTGAGCTGCAGCCACTGAGGAGGCCCTGCCCCTGCGGGTCAGCCCAGCCATCTAGCTGCCTTGGCCATCCACAGCGGCTGTGGCTCGGAGACAGCTGCTTCACGCATGCAGGCTGGGCCAGGTGAAGCAGCACCACACAGAGCGAGGGAGCCAGGCCAGGCAGCACCAACCTGTGGTGGCAGGGGGCAGGAGGAGTGGGAGGCGGAAGAGTCCCCCTCCAGCACCCCAGAGTCCTGTGGCTGCAGGGAGGAGGGAGAAGAGTCCTCCTCCGAGGCTGGGTAGCAGAGGTGTGTGCCATGATTGCTCCCAGCTGTCAGGGAGTCACTGTGGTGGCCAGAGCTTTCCCCTCCTTCTCCTCTTCCTCTGCCATGGGGTTCTGGCCATGCTCCCTCTTCCCCCACCCTCCAAACCCTGAAGCCCCCACCCTGCAGCCCAAGGTGGGGGTTTAAACCCCTCCTCAGTCTTACTCAGGCCTGCTGGGGCCTGGCCATGCCCTTCCCCCCTCCCCAGCTCAGGTTCCCTGTGGAAGGGAAGGGAGTTCTGCTTTAACACCCCCAGGTTTCTGGCCTGAGCCACTGCTGGCATGTGCCTGCGTTTCTGGAATTAAAAGAGAATATCTATCCGCTTGCAAATTGGTTCAATCTCTGCAGGTTAGATTAACCTGCAAAGATTGAATCAATTTAGGGTCAGGTTTTTTGAATGTCTGTCCCTAGCCCATGGGTCATCTAAGGAGAAAAAGTAGCGTGCATGCAAAGGACCTTTATGAACCATGTCATTCTGAATTTGAATACCTTGGTTATCATGGTTGCATCTGCAGATGGTTATACTTAGCAAGAAAAGATAGCTGATAAAGACTTCTGCTCATATTTTATAAAGTCTAGACAACTAGTTGATGCACTTCTGCAGCTCTCACACTTGATATCAAGATTGGTTAAGTATAAAAGCTGGCCAGTGCAGCAGAAGTCTGTTCTGTAACTTACTTTCTGGTAATTGGAATACAGCTTTCTGTCTGTAAAAAAAAAAAGCAGTGTGTGATTTGACTATGCATTTATGTATTTCTTCTTTTACATTCTAGTTTTCTTAAGGAACTGTAAAGATTGTTTATATTAGAGTATTCTATGTAAATGAATAATCTGATGGTATTTACAATATGTTTTCTCCTTTCAGATACTTTCAGTAAATGCGCTTCAAAGTATAGGGTAGTTAAAACTGGTAGTGACCCAATTTGCTTTAGTCCAAAGAATCTAGCACTTATAACTTAATTGTTGAGCGCTAAAAGATTTTTAGCAGATTCCTTTTTTATATTTTTTCATAAAGGTTTAATACATTTTCCTTTTAGAAGCATTCAGATTGGCAGGTAGTAGAAAGATGATAATTCTTTTCTATGCAGATTGGTCTTGTGGAGTGGCTTTCAAACTAAGAGTTCAGGTAGCATAGTGAGCTTAACAGAAATTCTGTGATAGAGAAACAGGTTCTCACCGAAGTGGGTTTTGAATCTGGAAAGGTAAAGAAATCTAGTGTAAGATTTGAACTTAGTACTTTAGATTAGTCTATAGTAGGAGTGTTCCTTCTATGTGTTCCATTTTTAAGATGGTTAATTTAAGATTTAAGAAAAGCATTTGTTTTTCAGTGCTGTAGTTTGTATATACCCTGATTTCATAAGAGAACAATTTAAAATTAATGGGCTAGTTGGTACCACCTGCCCCCCACCCCAAAATATGCACATTAATATGAGTTTGCTAGATCCATAGATCCATTGTTTTAGTGAGATATGGGTATCCTGGGTCATGATGATCATGAAAATAAGGAGGGTCTTTAGGTCATTTTGGACCATTTCATTGAGTTTTCAAAAAAAAGAATGAAAACCTTAAATGCAGCCCTGTCCAAAGATAATTGGAGCAGAGAAAGAGCACCATGCTCTGAACCAATATAAAATTAAAATAATTTTATTTTTAAAAAATCATATTTTTAAAATGTTATAACATTTATCGGTTTGTATTTGGAGATGGAGAATTACAAACCAAAAGGTCAGCCACAACTGAAGCTCAGGAGTCTTCTCTCCAACTATAAATATAAAATGAAGCTTGAGCTTTTTGCAGCATGACTATTTTTGTATACAGGGGCCTGATCATTCACATCCTCAGTAACTCTCTTAACTATGAAAACAAATGTGATCAAGGAAAGGAAAGGTGGTTGCTGCAGAGAGGGTCAGTTCTTTGAAAAGCTTTCCTCACTCCACCAACATCACTTGTTTTTCCAAAACTCTGCTCCAGTCAACTGCTCTTCTTCTAGTTACTGATCTCCACCAAGCTGTTAGCTTTGTAGATGGTGTTTTTGTACCTGATGGGAAGGTTCTTTAAAGCAGATTGCCTTCTATTTATTCAGCTTCTAAATTATTTTTCCAACCTGATACATGGATGGTGTTCTTTGGCTAACACCTCATTTTGTGGATGATGCTGAGGGATTGCTAACAAATAAAAGTCTCTAGTTTACCTTCTCCAAAAGGTAATGAATAGAACAGACAGCTATACACTATTGAAGCATTGTTTTGTGTTAATGCACTGATTTTAAGTAAGAACATCACTCATTTGATCATCATTTTAGTACTGAATATCTCTGACCCAATTAATCTGAGAGCTCTACTGGGTTAGTATGGCTGTATGTAACTAGTTATCTTTAACATCAGAATTATTTCCATTACAACTAGTTTTGACACCAGGTAGGATTCTAACAGAGTATGGAATAAGCATGGAGGATTTGTAGGATTAGTGATTAGATAGGACATTGGAGTGTGAACCATGGCACTAACATATAATAAGCCAAGGTTTGACCTTGCAGAATTTAGTCCATCTCTAAATGAAATGATTTACGCCAGGGGTCAGCAGCATTTTTGGGCAGAGTGCCAAAAACAACTGCAACCTCACCTTATAAAATGTTGGCATGCCAGGGGTGGACAAAGGGGGAGCTGCAAGGGCCCCAATCTTTGTTGTGGCAGCACAGCCCTGGCCCCTTCCCTGAGATGTGACTGCCAAGCAAAATGCATTCTGGCTCACGTTCTTGGGGCTGTCTACCCCTGATTTATACTATAACTAGCACCTTTGTTGGCAAAGCTGACAGTGCTCACTTGGCTAAATTACCCCCCAGCTCTGGAAAGTAGTTTCTCCTGGCACATTAGCAAGGTAGTACAAGTAAATTAGCTCTGCAGCTGCTGTCTGTTCTGTGAATAAATAGTTCCATTTTTCAGCTGGGTCAGTCCAGACTCTCTCACAAGCCCTTTAAAGAAATATGAGAAAACAAAGGGAAGCAAAACCTGCTCCCAGAGCCGTAATGAGCTCATTGAGCATTCACAGTGGGGGAGGGGATGTGAGGGTATGCTGACCATTGTAGCCTCAGGGGAGTGAGAGGAAATGGATGTGGTGAGGGGAAGGCTTACCTGTCCCTGCTGCTGCTGGAGCAACACCACTGTGCTCAAGCAGCAGCCCAGTGGCTGGGCTCCCTGGGAGCTGACCCTGGTGGCCTGTTTGGCTCCCTCTCCCATGCATGCATATTGGGTTCAGGACTAGGAAAGGCTCCTGGGTCGGGGGCACTCACAACCTTCCCCTTCCCCCATCCTTCAGATACACTGCCCTGCCTGCCTCCTAAGGTCAGGTAGTGGGTAGGGAAGGGCTGATTGTGCCACAGCAAAGACTCCTGGGAAGAGGGGGACAGTTATGGCCCCCCCTTCTGGTCAGTGCCCAGAACTGGTGCCCCACTCACCCTGCTTTAGTTACACTACTGCATGCTCCTAACAACCCTGCTGTGAAGTTTGTGGTGCCAGGAAATAGCTGTTGTAATTAGGAAAAGAGCTGTGCCAGTTTACATAGATAAAGTGTAGTAAATAAACTCTTGCCAAACCATTTGTTAGGTTGGGTTTAGTATTTGTGTTGAAGACCAGTATTATATAAACTGTATATAGCAGTGGTTAATAGCTGTTCTGCTTCCTGTAACTAACACAAATTTGTTCCCACACAAAGCTTCATCTTTTACACTCTTTTGTACACTTTCTAAATTTGTTGTTCCTTTATCTTTAAAATGATAAAGCCCTGCTTTGAAGCATCTGCTGCCCCTTGCATCTTAATTTAAAAAAGGGAAACACAGCTAAAGAGATACGATTGTAACAAAAACAAATGGGTATAAACAGACCATAAATAAACTTAGCCTGGAAATTAGAAGCTGTTGCCTGTCAGAGGAATGAGGGTCTAGAATCACTTTTGCAACAGTTGTGGAAACAAACAACCAAACTCAAACAGGTTTGAAACTGGATGTCTTAAAAAAAGAGTATATGCTCTGGTTACCTATGATATCTCAGACTAGATTGCATAATTCAGGAGGTCCTTCCTAGCACATATTCCTATGAAAGGCTTACACACAGGGGAGGCTGCCTGGCTATACAGGGAGATATTGAACCTGGTTATAAGCACAGTGCTCTCAAGTATGTGCAGTGAACAGACTATTTTCAGAATTTTTTTGTAATCAGTGTTGTTTGTAATAAGTTTTTCAGGCTTCCAAACAGCAGTATCTGGGCTGCTTGAGTTGTGACCATTTCTTTAAAACAAATCAACATAGAAAACTTGCATATAGGAGTGAAGTCATTATTAACTACTTCATAGGAAGTGTAGTGATGTCACAGAACATCTAAGATTCTTAATATTAAGAAAAAGGAAAGGGGTCAAGTATACACTCATTTAATTTTGATAGAGGGGATTCTTTTTTAGGGACAAACTCAATCATTTTTAATATAGACAAAATGCAGAATTCATGGATTAAAACTGGCAAAATGCACTATGAAGTGAGGTATTTTATAAGTGCTTTTTGTTTGTATCTTAACTCTTCTACATCATTATATGGTGTCACTGTTGTAAGTAATTTCTATATTTCTTCAGTTGCAAATTGGGTCATACATGTCAGTTGCTCTAAAATGGGTATAAAAAAACAGAATATTCAACCTTCTTTAAAGGTAATTTCTTTACCTTCAGGCAGGTTACTAAAACACTGTGCAGTGGTTTAGCAATTCCATGTAGGTGATGTGCATATTTACTCTTATCAGAGTTGCAGTGATGGGTTTTGTGGGTTTTGTTTTCCAATAGATTAAAATGATCTAGTGCAAAATATTCTTGTGGCGGATAGTCATGTATTACGATTATTATTTTAAATGATACCCATTCCAAAGTATCTTAACATTTCCTCTCTTACTTTACTGCATTCATTCCTGCTTCTTTCTTCATGATCTCAAAGGACTACCACCTTGCTTTGTTACTCAAGGTATTTTGTGCGTTTCATCCCTTCTTTCATTTATACCTGTTTTGTAATGTTGAAGTGAACAAGCTGTTGTCTTCTAATTTTTCTTAGTTTGTTCCAAACAACTAGGAAGTTGCAGTTGTTGATACTATTAGATATTTGGCATTTTCAACTTCAGTTTCCATTCATTTGCAATTTTCCTTGCTGACACTGTTTAAACTTGGGGATCCTGATGTAAGGTGGGTGCAGCTGCCAGTAAAGGTAACTTGAACACCAGAATTGCTTCCGTAACAACACATTTTGTTGCCAGATAGGATTTGGAATTTGAGTTTAGAATGAGCCTGGAGGTTTTGTGGGTTTAGTGATAAGTATAGAGGTTTTCTGCCTTAGGACATTGGAATGTGAACCATGTCACTACTTCATAATAAAGTCTAACCTTACAGAAATAATTCAGTCCACCTCTAAATAGACTGATTATGCTATAACTGGCATCTTTGTTGGCAGAAATGCTAGTGGGTCACTTGGCTAAAGAACTATTTATGAAATGAAGATCCAAGAGATACTTTTATCCCAATCCAAATAATTCAATGGCACTTTAAAATATCTTCCTAGCAGGTCATTTGCAGACAGGAATTTCAGATTCCCTTTTTTCTAACTTAAGAAAAAAATACAAAAACATATTTTGAATGTGAAACAATTTCATGTTGGGCCACTGCAGCCCCCTGGTTGTTAGTTATTTCTAATTTGCAAGTAAACTGAAATTGAGGAAAGAAAATGATGGTGTTTGTTATTAGCTGCTCCTTCTATATAGTACATATTTTTCTTTCCATTTATATATATTTAGATCCAGCTAAATACAATTTAATAGAAGAACTGAAAATTGCTGTGGTTTGAGTAATAGCATGTAAAACTATTCAAACTTACAAGGTGAACACACTGTTCCTCAGCTCCAATAAAAACACATAATAGCTTTTTCAGATCAACGTGGTTCTTCCTCACGGAAATCGCTCTCTGGGTTTAAAAAACCAAAACCTGATTTTACTGGAAATTCTTCTGCATTGATTTCCTGAATGGCAGGGCAGAGCTTGGGGTGATGTTTTGTTCTTTGCGGCAGCATAAAAACAGACAGCCTGTGACAAGCTGTGCCCAGCAGTAAATTTAGAAAGACAGTGCAGGTGAAAGAAACTAACTCACATTTCCACATATCTGCATCAGGTAGGCAGTGGTTACAGAGTCTGAGAGCTGGGAAATACATTCTGGTAACAAGTGTGAAGGGCGGATGTATCTGCTTTTCAATAAAAGTGTCTCTTCTGCCACTGCATGTCTCCTTTCCTGCAGACTGCAAAGCCTGGCCCTCATGTCAAAAAGAGTGAAGTGCAGCAGCTTTTATCTCTTCAGAGCTTTTTGCTGCTTTCTCTGCTTCCAGCATCACTTCTTCTTTGGCAGTTCCACTTGGCACACTATTGTTGCTTATTTTGTTTGTATAGTTCTTTGCCCTGTGTCCATATTATTATCAGGCTGTCCTTGTCCAGTAAGCAAGGGAAGGGCCACAAATAAGTCTCCACCTGAAAATCTCATAACACTTTTCTAAACCCAGAAAGAAATTAAATTTGAAAAGTTGCAACACTTAAACAGAGGCTTTGTCCTCATCTTATTTGTTGTGCAAAGAACTTGAAATGTCCTTTGTTACAGATGCCGTTCTGCTCTCACACCTAATATTTATGGACATAAGCAAAGTATTAGTCTTAAGTTCTTGCTTTTCGTGAAATAACTTGGGCATAGTTCTCTTACTTTCCCTCTGAAATCAGTAAGATTGTTTCATTGTTAACAGTAGTGTAAGATTAAACTGTAGTTGTTATATTATCCCCTTAAAGTTTATTTACTTCCTCTGAGTCTTTCCCCAAAACACTGGACTTCTGGTTCCACTTAATACTTGCATAAAGCTGCAATTCCTGAGCTTTATAAATAGTGCTTTTAAGAAACTTACTAATTTCTTCATTGAACCATGTCAGGGACTTGTGATTATTGCATCTCCAACCTCTTCTTCCTGGTCCTAGCTGTAATCAGCTAAAAAAAAACCACAGTTACTTTCATAATAGAACGCTTATTTAACTTGAATGTTCTGGGGTGTTTTGACCGGCAAGTTGAGGGTAATGTCTCAGTAATGTTATTTTTAATGGAAACTGAGAGCTTCAGTGGGTTACTGTTAGGGCAGCCTTTCAACTCTGGGTCCCCGATTTAAATACTGACCTTGCCAAAATTAAAAAAAAATATAATTGCCCTTTCAGTGTCCTATGAGAAACAAACTGGTGATGGTCTTCATGTCCTTCTGCTGTCATAAGTGGCTGTATTGGCAGAGAAACCCAACAGTAAATGAATGCAAATTACACTTTCTGCCTAAAAAAGGCTTGAAAGCAGTATGGACAAGTGTACTGCACCGCTGTCCTGTTTTGTGTGTGTTTGGAGTTGGTGGGGATGGATAGTGCTGGAGAGAAAAAAAAAGACCTAGGATATTAATCTAGCACCTAAGTTAGTGAGTACAGCATCTTGGGGGAAAGAAATCATGTTTATAGATGTTGTACAGATATGAAACTGCATTTCACAGTACCAGTGAAGTGCTATTGCCAGGCATACAAAAGCCTTTGAATTACTTTAGACTTGTGTAATCTTGTAATTGACAATGGTTAGGCCTGCAGAGTACTCTGTGAGCGGTGCTTTCTGCATGCATGCCTTATGATCCAGGAGTGTTATTAAGACATATATAACACTGCCATGCACCACTGCTTCACATTGCCTGGAAGTACTGCTTTGTGAAGCATTGTAAAGTGAAATTGTAAGAAAATACTAAAAGTATTGAGGAATGAGGTCTTAAAAACTGCTCACAAATGGATTCTGGTGTCATTACAGCTCAAACACCCTGGCCTGTTTTAATTAAAACTAAAACAATTTGAAAACTTTTACTTTCAATTTTCTTTCATTATTCCCCTAAACATATTTTTTTTAGAAAATATGGAAAATATGTAAACAAAAAAACTAGCTAAGAATTAGTACAGGTATCAGCAACAAGAGGGATTCTAGCTTCTGCCACCTTTGTACTTGTTATGCTGTCACAAGCGGCTATTTGTCCAGAGTTTGCCACATAAAGATTTAATACACTTTAATCCTTAACATTTCAAATAGTATCTGAAAAATAAGTGACAAACTATATAGTCTTCCATAGTCTCCCTCAATGATTGTTTGGCATTCCCAGTAATTTTTCCCTCGTCCCCAAAGAGGTTCATATTATAATGCAGTTGGTTTGAATTAAGCTTGCACATTTCATAGAGTCACAGAAAAGTCAGGCTGAAAGGCACATTCAGAGGTCATCTAGTCCAAACCCCCATCAATTGCAGGATCATCCCTATCCAAATCCATGGTCTGGTCTAACCTCTTAGTAAAACTACACAGTCAACCCTGACACAGCTGTAAGACATAGCACCCTAACCTGCCCCAGGTATAGCAGGGGTACAGTGGCAGTCAGTGTCCTGCTGCTACAATGGTAGTCAACATGTACACAAGAGATCGAGGGACTCTAGGAAGAGGGCCGTGCCTCCTGCTGCTGGGAAAGGCAGAAACCCCCACAATTCATACCAATATGACTGTGGGGTAAAAGTCCTTCCTGGCCCCAGACACAGTGATAGACCTGATCCTGAGCAAAGGGGAAAGACCCCGTACCCATGGACCTCTGGGTTTAAGTCCCAGAAGCAGCACTGGCAAACCCCAGCAAAATCCCCAGTCTTGCCTGCAGCCAACCCTTAATGCTTCTGAAGACGGTAAACACCCGCCCCCACCACCACCATCATATCTAGCGACAGGAAGGGAAAAAAATTCCAGCCTCACAGTAATCAGGAAATTCCAGAAGTATGGGAAATACCAATAGTACAGCATAGACATAGCTCCTATCTCATCCCTGAGTAATGCTTGTCCAATCATTTCTTGAACACGTCCAGTGATGGAGATTCCACTGTTTCCTTCCGCAGTCTAGTCCACTGCCTCACTGTTCTTACTGGTCAACTGACCATTTAAATATTGTCAGATGCAGGTCAAATATGTTAAGCATTAATTTATTAGAACAGAGAAAAGAGAGACTTGACTCTCCAGTAGGTTAGATAATATGCTAATTACAAAAACAGTTATCTGTTATTGTGAAACGATGAAATTTAAGTTCTAATAAATTGTAATTAATTTTTATAATCATCAATGTTAGGTATATGTAGATAGGATTGATTAAAACCCAAGGGTCAGCCTGTACAGTTACAAAATAAAATTTAAAAAAACCTGCACATAGCAACTAATATGTATTAGCCTGCCCCTCAATAGAGGGAGGGAGGAAAGGAGTGTTTATGTACAGCCATGGACAGGGTTGTGATAGATTTTCAAGGTTCTGGGAAATTTGCAGCAGTAGAAATCTTGCCGAGCGAGGCATACAGGTATTCCAGCCTGCAGATGCCCCTGCTGCCAACTTTCACCAGCCACGATGATCCCTAGTTTGGGGAAGGCACAGGGGAAGCTACTTTGACCCCTTCTGATCATGGAGTTGAGCATACAGGTGTTCACTCTCACAAGACACATTCTCTTGCAGGAGAGATCTGGAGTGAATAAGCAAATGAACATACACACACGTCTCTTGACTCCTGCAGGACTGAGGGGCAAGGCATGCAGTCTTCCTACCCTTGCTAAGAGATGAAATTGTGGAATAAAAAAGGCTGCCACCTACACATTGGCATTCTTGGCTTCATGGAATATTTGAAAGTTTTTTACTGTAATTAAGTACTAGGTGGTCACTTGACTGGTCAATTGACTGGCTTCCCAACACTAATTTGAATACAAGAGCTTGAATACTGTAATAGGGACACTCAATTTCTCTGTATTTGTGGAGTAGAAGAATCCTCTGCTTCCTGCTCTGTTTTCCAAAAGAAACTTTTTGTGATGGGACTTATTTTTAGAAAGTTTAGTGTGACAGTATCTTGAAATCCAGGATTCAGAGTCCCATTGTGTATGCATAACCAAAGACCTTTGTTTTTCTAAACTGCTTACAATTATTGCTGGGCAGGAAATATGTCACCCTTCCATGAAAATTTGAGATCAAAATTGTCCCCATCCCAAATCAAAATGAAAGTCAGTCTCAAATTTTTAGTTAAAAAAGAAAAGAAAAAAGAAAGATTAGTTTGGGGCTTATAAAAATATTTAATTTATTTTTAATGAGTCATTTAAATCTTTCTTTTTCCCCACTTTAAACTAAAATTTCCAAAAGTAAACATAATTTTCAAACTTAAACTTTCCTGGTTTGGAACTGCTGAAATGGGACAGTTAGACAATTTTGCACCTTTAATTCAAAACGAGACTTGTCAGAACTGGCCCTGATTTCATAAACAGTCACTATTTTCAACACAAGGAAAAAACCTGTTCAGCAAAAAATTCTTGACTTGCAACTCAAGTACATGTGTGCCCTGACTGAAGTGTGCATTTAAAAAAGTTTTTAAAGTTGGGGGCAGGGGAAAGGAGGAGTGAGAAAATAACTTGTTTTTTTCTTTAATTTCTTTAGGATACAGGACATCCTTGTACAGCCAACGACCCCGAAACCTGTTTTATGCCAGTTTCTCCTCAGCATTTCATCGATCTCTTCAAATTTTAAGCTGGGCAATAGCTGTTTCTGTCTCTCTTTACTTTTGGTCATCTCTGTAGTGTCTGCAGTGTATTATGCTTTTTTGTGCAATATCTTTTTGTTGAACATAATTATTTCATTGTTCTAAAAAAGTGTGCTGGTAAGGAAGTCTTGGACAAGTGTATTGCATATGCTATTTGTGGGCAGAAAAGGACTGAAGTGGAATAAATGCTGAAGAGGAAAGCTGCAGTCTATAGAAACGTTTGCAAAGGGCTCCTTGAAGTCCAAGGAAAAGAAAGTAGATTTAGTCCTACCTTGCAGTCTATTCTGCATTGATTTTGACATTTCGTGAAGGTGACCAGCTTCAAACATATTGGAGGGAAATTTTGATGGAAGGGCTAAACTGTTCTTGGAATGACCAAGAGCAATTTGTGTTATTTCCTTGAGGTAAGCCACCATTTTTCAAGCTCTCACATACAATTTGCACGTTTTCATAAATAGCCAGCTGATTCCTTCTTTGATTGCTTCACGTTAGCAAGTTTGCCCTAGTCTTTGTAAGTTTGTGAATAAATTGTACTTGTGTGTGCATGTTGTTGAACAAATTATGAAGGAAACCAAGTTCTGTATATACATTATGCAAAATATTTATTTTTCCTAAAAGGTATTTTATTAACCACATCAAACCTGTCTGAGCACACTCTAAACTTAAAAAGTGTGGGAGATTAACCAATGGCTGTTGGAGAACACTGGATTTTTCTGGTGATTGCCAGTCTTCAGTTGTAATGGTTTTGCTGTCAACAATACTGTAGTAAGATTTCTAGACATCCTGTAAAAAGGACATGTTACTAAGGACTCCAGTATAGCGGCATTACCTTGTAGTAGTAACTGAGGCTCTAATTTGGAAAATCCCGACAAGCTAGCTTTCCCTAGTTTGGAGATCTGGAGCACCTCCTGCTGGTGAATAAGAAATAATAGTTCTGTAGGAAATGACTTCCTTACAATTTAGAAACTGAAAATGACAACATTAAAGAGGCGTACTTATTTGGCATAAGAAAAAAAACAACAAAATTAACTTTTCTTCTTGCAGTGATCATTTACCAACAGCATGTAAAATACAAACAAAATACAAAATGTAATATATTCCAAATTGGCTTGTTTTGAATCTAATTTTGTACAAAGTGTAATAAATCATGTTTTACTTATTATTCTTAGTAGTTTCGTTTGCATGTAGGGGTGAGTCTGTTTTAAATGTTATAACAATGACTTCCACATCCATCACCAAATCAGTTTTTCATTTGTATACTGAACAAGAAAAACATACATATCCTGAATGCCAGAATTTTTCCTTTGTTTCATTTTAACCAGAACTAGAATTCTAGCACTAACAGATTAATTAGGAAAGAGAGAATATTTTAGTGTCCAAAATATTTAATGAATGTAAAATAAAATGAAGAAATTCCCTGTTTTTGCAGATGTAGACTTTGCAGTTAAAAAGAAAAAAGATGCAAGGGTAAGTATTTCTGTGGGTAGTTTCTCTCATTGGACCAACTGCACGGTTGGCATAGACTATCCCAACTATGCAGTTGGTCCAATAAAAGAGACCACCTAAAAGAATCATTGTCTCTTGTGTATTTCCTGGACCATAGCCACACATTGTCACTTCAACATTACTAAAACAGCTATAGAGGTAGTAAGATGCTTTTGCTGCAGTAATTTTGAGTATCTAACACGTTGATGTCTGTGAGTATCTAACACTTTGTCACAGACATCAAACACACAAAAAATCCTTGGACATCTGTAGCCGATTACAAATATTCCAACCTAAGTGAAGTCTGACAACAGTTGTAACATGCTTGGCGAAATACTACCACCACATTCATCATCATCATCATCCTGGAAGGGTTTCCAGGAAGCAAACTCTAGTGCCTGAATGAAAAGAGCTCTTAATGGGCGTTGGTTGTATTACCACAGTTACCTCCGAGACTAGGTTGGGGTGGAATTCCTATCACTTTAGTCTTCCCTAGTAGTTACAGCATTTCACTAATGAACTGTGCACTCCTGTCTATCCTGCAGGAGAAATTAAGTGGCATCTGGTGTCCAGTCAAATAATTTTCTGAGTAAAGAAAGCATCAGGACAAATACCAGTCAGTATCTTCCTTCCTCTCTGCTTTTTTCCTCCTCCCCAGAATTAGAGGGATGTACAAGGATGGACTTGTTACAAGTTGGTCTAGGTGTAAGTAGCCCAGCTCACTACACCTAGACCAACTTGTAACAAGTCCGACATATCTTGCCACTCAGAAAGAAGAAAAAAAAGCCAGCTGGTCACTTGTAGCATTTAGTCTGCTGTAAAGAGAGGCTTAATTTGTTCTAAATTGTATTTTTCCTTTGAAGGGATTAGATTAAGTGAGAACTACAGTAATTAGTATTTTGCAAAACAGTATGGAACAGTATTTTGCCAGGGCCACATGGAAAAAGTATCTTGAGAACCTAAAATCCTCATTTTAAAATAGTGTAAGATATTTAAAAATAAATGTTTTCTTTGGATTCCCTCTTCCCCCAGCCTTTGGTACATAAATTGGTTGCTTTCAAGTCTATGGAACAGGACAAAAAGAAATTATGGATGTTAAAAGGATAAAAGTCTGGGTAGATGACTCCCTGTAAATTTATGGGATGGGCCATAAACTTTACTTTTTAGAAACAAAAAACTATAGCCTTCATTTAAAAAAAAAAAAAACAACTCTGAGTGCTTGATTGAAGATCCATCATTGGAATGAGGCTGGATGCAAGTGTTGATGGAAAGCAGAGCAGAGCAGTACAGTGCCACCTTGTGCCTGAGTGGAAACACAATTCAGCACATTACAGGGACTCTTCATCAGGGCTTTCTGGCCTAGAGGCCTCTCTACTCCTCCCCGCTTATCCATGTGCTGCTGCTGCATCCTGCTGGCCATCACTTTCCTGTTGTGGCTGCTTGTCTCAAAGGGTATCAGGGTCACATGGCCTTGAGCAATCTGAGGGACCATGTAGGACAGGGACAGGGCCAGTGGGGCTGGGACGGAGATGTGGAGCAAGGAGGAGGGAGAAGTGAGGGGTGGAGGTCTGTACCAGGACAAGGGGAGCAAGGCCACTGAAGGTAAAGTTAGGGGGTGTGCTGCATGGAGCAACATGGTATGGGGTTGGAGGTATCAGTGTGCAGGTGAGTAGGGGACATGTAGGGTGGGTTTGGGTGGTACATGTGCCTGTTTTACTGTTTGTGAGCCTGGGTCTTATTGGTTGGTGGTCACTTTTGGCTAGCATAAGTGCCAGAGCCTCTGGATGGTAGCCCTGGGCAAGACTCCCCTCCCAAAGGACTGGCGTAGGTTACAGTAGCTCCCCTGGATTGGCTTGCTAGTGATTGAGATTTATAAACTCTTTGAATTTCACTTCATGCTTAATGGGTAAGGTTTTTTCTAAGGGTGTGTGTTTATCCCTCCTTCCCCTATAATAACCCTGTTATAGTTGAACATTGCTTACAAGCAGGGAAGTTTGTTCCTTTAGCATATCCAATTAAGATTTCTTTTTCCAGGTTTCACAGATTTAGAAAGTTGCTATTAAACCCCTAAATTTGAACCCAGCCCTCCTTACTGCTGGCCAGGGCTTAGCAGAAGAGTTACATTTACATTATGTAAAACATATGCCAGTAGGAGTTTGGTTGCCAGTTAAAAAAAAAAAAATTCTCAGGTTGGCAACTAAGTATTGGCACATGGAATTCTTTTTTAAAAATATGGTAAATCTCTCCTTTCTATTTAGGAAAACGGTAGTATCTATAATCAAGCTATTCACCATCTCTCTGACCCGAGGACTAAGCTTCAAAAGAGTGGATTAGAAACAAGAGTAGAAGGGAGTTCCTGAGTCATGGAGTCTACTTGCCCGCTGTTCCAAGCAACCACATGCTGTGATCACCTTCATGAACCAATCAAGCTCTGCCTGGAAGTTAATTAGGTTGTTTGTCCACACTGCATTTATTAGAAGGGAGCTCCCAACCAGAGAGGTGCTGGAACTCTCATTTCCAGCATAAATTTATTCATAGCTAAGTTAAGTTTGGTGCAAAATTTGATATAAGTGCCAGTTCCCTCCCTAGCATTCACAGCCCCCACCCTGTGTATCTGTAGGAAGCCAACTACCTTTCAACCGTTGCCCACACCCCTCCCCCCCACACTTCCTCTTGTGGGGGTGAGGGGCAAAGGAACTAAGCTGTCATAGTCTCCTTCTGTGCTATAGCTTCTTAATTCCCATGATCATCTTTCTGTTCCAGGCCAAATACCTCTTGCTCAAATATATACAACCAGACCTACAATTGCCCAGCTTATTTTTTTCCTTATTAAATACAGATCCTATTCTTCAGTCATGCAGCACTAACCTAAAGATTGTTGCCATCAGACCCGTGATTTCATATAGCTTCAGAGTTCTAGGATGGAGATTACCCAGTCCTCTGAACTTGAGCCCATTAAAGTCCTTGAGATCCTACCTTCCCTTCAGGTATGGTAATCTATTTCCATACTTCCTTTCCTGTTTTATTGTCCTTATTCAGGCAGGTTTTTAAACTCACATCTGCTGGGAGTCTTCAACTGGCTTTCCTTCTGACCAGGACTGATCATAAGCTGATAAAACTGATAGAGCTGAATATCGACTTAAGTTAACAGATGTAACTGAAGCCTGAAAACATGTTATGTACATCTTCTAAAATGTTTTCTCCATCTAGGCAGTTAAGGGAGCCTAGGTTCCCTTCCCCCCCTTGGTTAGAAGCAAGTTGAATTAGAAAGCAGACACTAAATTATAGATCTCTAAGCCATATTAGGAAAAGGTGCATGCTTCACAATTTGATATACTTCTCAATTTGCCCTTATGGAAAACAGGGATAGATTTGCCCTTAAATTAGTTGAACATATCATTTTTCCGATAATACTTAAAAAAAAGGCCTTCAGCCAAGAAACTCATATTGTTCTGAGTAAGTCTGAATTTCTTTAATGCTCAGCAGGGCAGAGAGTGCAGTGGCTGCATAGTCTCATTCTAACAATGAATAAAGAAAGAAAAATTCTCTCACACTAGACTAATGGTACGGAGCTTGATTAAAAGTGATTGCCTGGTATGAGTCCATTTGCCGCCAGAGAAGGCTGATTTTAATTATGTCCCTTAAGAAAATGTCCCAAATATTGATTTTTGAAGGAGACTTCATAAACTTTCAAGTAACCAGTGCCAGAAATCTGTTTGTTACCCTTGGGTAAACTCAGGATATATCACTGTTAGTAATGATCAGGACCAGGGTCCGAGTGTGTTGGATACTGTGTGCAGATGGATTAACAGTCTCTGGAGTTCTGAGGAATTTCTCATAACCCTCCACAACTCCAGATCTTGTGGAACGAAGCAGAGCAGCACTTTGCAGCATTTCTAATTCTTCTCTCCCCAGAATCGCATCTATATTTTAAAAACAAAACAAGCTGCACTAGGAATGAGAGGAAGAAACAGCCTGTATGCAGCTTTAAGCAGGGAAGACAGATGCATGCTTAGGGACCCCCAATTCTCAGAACTGTGTGGTGATATCGTTATCTCTAACCCTGATGACTTGCAAAGGAAAATTTCGAACATGTGCAACGGAGTCACCTCTGTCCTCTGGAGTCTTTAGAGGCTGAAATAATAGCTCTGAGAGGTGTGAATTCTCCTTACAGACCACTGTGATTGCTAACTCTTAAAACTGCAATTCAGGGGGACCACAAACCTATACTACATCAGCAAAAAAACTCAGGGTTAGAAGGGGCAGTAGTAATATTTTTACAACTTGTCTCATGATTGAAAACCAGTCTCATGACTTTAAACAATTTGGGTCATCAGTGCTGCGTTTCAGGTTTCCAAAGCACTCTATACATACTAGTGACACAACGCCCTTGGAATTCAGGGATGTCTTATCTACATCTTTCAACATCCCAATAGTAAAGCAGGAGATAAAATCCACTGCCCAATGGTTCTTTCATTGGGGATCTGCCTGGTGCTGACTGATGCAACTCGTACATTACTTCATCGGTTCTATCACTGCAAAATCAAATATGCTCTTCACTCAATATTACAGCGTCTTTAAGTAAGTTACTAGCTGAACAGAAAACAACTGGCGCAAACTCGTTCTGGCCCCAAAAGATGCTAGCTAGGAAGAAGAAACACTTCAAAGAGCTAGTTAGGTCACTTCTCAGATTCCATCAAACACATCCTGCCCTATTTATCAGTGTACTGCAAAATCACTAGGTCCTAGGTTTGACTGACAGGATTGCAAGTGCACACAAACAAGTTATCAAAAGAGAAAAGATGGGACTTTATTACTCTGTATTAGAGGCTGACATGCACCCTTTTACCTGATACAGAATGATGGGTAATCCACTCTTTAAATAAGGTTTAAACTACACAGGACTGCTGTCAGCCTTGGGCAAAAGCATGTACATGGAAGTTATGGTGGAGCAGTTGATAAAGCCCTGACATAGGTGCACAAACATAAGGGCCAAGAAAGCCCTTGTTCTCAGGAGGCCCCTAAACAATTTAGAAAATAAATACTTATCTGCCACCGGCTGCCTGTCATGCGGCCCTCGATGGCTTGCCAAAAAACTCAGTAAGCGGACCTCTGCCTGAAATAATTGCCCACCCCGATATACACACATATATGCACATATGCACACTGAATCAGAGCCCCTTGTAACAAAAGGAGGAAGACAAGCAGAATACTCTATGGGACCTACCTAGGGGCAGGCAAACTACGGCCCGTGGGCCAGATGTGGCTCACCAGGTACTTCCGTGCAGCCCATGGGCACCCACCATGCAGTCCACAGGCACCCCGCCCAGCCCTTCCGCCCACAAGAGTGGGAGCAAGGCACCCACGTATACACCCCACTCCCAACATACCCTATTACACCTCACTCCCACCCTCATGGGCAGCCCAGCCCAGCCCAGCCAGCACACAGCTTCTGCAGAGGCACCTGTTACTGCTCGGACCTGTTCGGCTTCCCCTGCATCCTGCTTGCTCTGGTCAGCAGGTAGGGAAGTGGTGGGGGAGGGGGGAAGCTGCAGTTGGACAGGATCATGGGGCTGGGACTGGCACCAGCATGGAGCCCACGCCCAAGGGGGCAGAGGCAGCAAAGGGGGCAGCGAAGGCAGCAAAGGGGGCAGCCAAGGCAGCTGGCTCCAGTGCAGGGCTTCCCCCAGTGCCATGCAAGTGCAGGAGCTGTACACACCCTACACAGAGTCCCAAAAATAGAGGGAGGCCAGGCACGCCGTGTTCCTCACCCCTGAGTATAGTGCCGGCCTGAGCTACACACAGCTGGGCACCGCACACCTCGCCACCCACCCACACCTCACCATACATGTACCGCCAACCCCCAACCACACCCCACACACTATAGAAGAAGAGTAAGACTTTATTTTGCCCTCCAGCCAAAATAATTTCCCACCCCTGCACTATACAGATCATATTTAAGTGTGAGCTACAGAAATAATAGGATCCAAATACACAATCCAATGCGTCTCATTTACTCATTTTGCAACACCAAAAACCTTGTATTCTTCTTGCTGAATTTATATCCTTGGGTCCTTAAAATCTTCTATTCCTATAAACATTTGTCTTAATTTAAGGCAAAAGGGTTATTTCCTTGGAGTTATTCAACCTACCTTCAATTAATTCTGTTTATGTAAGTGATTTTTTAAATTCAAGTTTTAAAGACAAAATCAGAAGTACTATAATTAGACTAGAGTATTAGCATATGTTATAACAAGCCTGTGATCAATTCCTGCCTTTGAAAATAATAAAATAAGTTATTTGAGGGATAAATAAGGAAGAGGGCAAATAAGGGCCAATGTGTTGCCCATTTTCAAGGAAGGGAGAAGGGATGAGCCGGGTAACTTTAGACCAGTCAGTCTTACCTCTATTCCTGGGAAAATGCTAAAGAAAATAATCAAAGAACACATTTGTGCAGGCCCAGCAGGGGAAACGATGCTGAGGGGAAACCAGCACGGGTTTGTCACAGGTAGATCCTGCCTGACAAACCTTGTAGCCTTCTACGACCAGGTCACACACTGCCTGGACGCGGGAGCCGAGGCTGATTTCATCTTCCTGGACTTTAGGAAGGCCTTCGACACAGTTTCGCACCCTATCCTCATTGGGAAGCTAGCAGACTGTGGAGTAGACGCCTACACGGTCAGGTGGGTGGCCAACTGGCTTAGGGACCGCACCCAGAGGGTGGTGGTAGATGGTTCCTTCTCGGCCTGGAGGGAGGTGGGCAGTGGGGTCCTGCAGGGTTCGGTCCTCAGACCAATATTATTTAATATCTTCATCAGCTATTTGGACGAGGGTGTGGAGAGCACCCTTTCCAAGTTCACTGATGATACCAAGTTATGGGACAAAGTTAGTACACCAGAGGGCAGGAAGCAGATTCAGGCTGACCGAGACAGGTTGGATCAATGGGCAAAGAGAAATAGGATGCAATTTAATGAAGATAAATGTAAGGTACTCCACCTGAGAAGAAGGAACCCCCAGCACACCTATAGGTTGGGGAGTGTCCTTCTCAGCAGCTCGAAGGCAGAGCAGGATCTTGGAGTCATGATTGACTCCAAGACGAACATAAGCCAGCAGTGTAACGAGGCCACCAACAAGACCAATCGTACCTTGTCGTGCATTAGCAGGTTCATAACTAATACATCAAAGGAGGCGATGTTCCCCCTCTGCAGCACTGGTCAGGCCGGAGTTGGAGTACTGTGTCCAGTTTTGGGTGCCACACTTCAAGAGGGACGCAGGGTATCTCGAGAGGGTCCAGAGGAGGGCCACTCGCATGATTAGTGGCCTTTGTGACAGACCCTATGGGGGGAGGTTGAAAGAGCTGAATCTCTTCAGCCTTCACAAGAGATGGCTGAGAGGAGATCCTGTGGCCGCCTATAAATTTATTAGGGGAGGTCAACGGGGAATAGGGGAAGCGCTGTTTACTAAGGCACCCCAGGGAGTGACTAGGAATAATGGGTGTAAACTGGTTGAGAGTGGATTTAGGTTAGATATTAGGAAGAGATTTTTCACAGTGAGGGTGGCCAGGATCTGGAATGGGCTTCCAAGAGAGGTGGTGCTATCACCTAGCTTGGAGGTCTTCAAGAGGAGGCTAGATAGTCACCTGGCTGGGGTCATCTGACCTCAGTCCTCTTTCCTGCCAGGGGCAGGGGGTCGGACACCATGATCCATTGTGGTCCCTTCCGACTCTACAACCTATGAATCTAAGTTACTTGTACGTCTAAGTTTCTGTGAGATGTACTAACCACATAGCCCAGGGGTGGGCAATGTGGCCTGCAGGCCAGATCCAGCCGGCAGTAGAATTAATTTCCCAGCAGCCCCTGCCCACATAGCTGGGGCCAGTTTCCATGGAGATCCCAGCAGCAGCCTTGCAGTGATGGCAGGGGCTGGGGTTTCCACAGCGACTGGCCCTAGCAATGCTGGCAGGCAGCAACAGTGCCAGTCTCTTCCTAGTTGTGAGGGGGTGGTGGTAAGGGGAAGTTGTGCTGCGGGCAGAAGCAGGGTGGGCTCAGCTGTCACCACAGGCAGCAGCGGCAGCACTGGGAGGGGTAGCTACAGGGGGTTACAAGGAATTTTGGGGTGGCTATAGCTCCCCCCTCCCCCCAATACCCTTCTAGCACCACCCCTGTTGCAGGGTGCAGAGCAGGGCAGGGAGCTGCTCCAGAACCAGGCTGGGAGCTTGTGGTGGTGCCCTCCAGAGCCAAGACAGAGCTGTGATCTGCAGCCTGCACGTGCTGGGCAGGGAGGTGAAGGCAGCAGATAGTGGCTCTGCCTGGCTCCTTGCAGTGGTGACATCACGGTCCGGAGCTGGGGCAGAGCCACGATCCACTGCCTGCACATCCCTGCCCAGGGTATGCAGGCAATCTTATACGCAGCCCGGCAGCTTAAAGAGTATTTTCTGGCTGGTAAGCAGGTTGCGGTGGAAGGGGCAGGGGAAAGATAGGGGTGTGTTGGTGGGGGTAGATTAAGGCCCCTGCAGTGAAGGATGAAGTGGGGCTGCAGTATGAACTGGGGCAGGCACTGCCCAGCTGGGTTGGGGTGGGGCACAGGATGGAGCCATGGCTTTTCTCAGGGATGCAGGGGTGGGGGGCAGCTCCCGCTGCTGTGCGGACCCCAGGAGGGCACAAGTGGGGCAGGTGCCCCCAGACCTGCGCATGGGGTGGCATGGGGTGCAGATGGGCTGCAGTTGCAGGCTGGGACCAAGGCTGCACCAGGCTCTTCCTGGCAGGGGCTGGGCTGGGTTGCGCTTGGGGCATGCAGTGCTGGGAGGAAAGATCTGGGGTGGGGAGGGCTGCAGCTACCTCAAAATTCACTGTAGCCCCCCCATTGCCCTCAGTGCCACCTCCTGCCCTAGCCTGAGTGCAGCCCAGCCCCCACCAGGAAGAGCCCAGCGCAGCCCCAGCCCGCAGCTGCAGCCTGTCTGTACCTCACACACAGATCTGGGGGCACACGCCCCCCTCGTGCCCTCCTGGGGTGCTCACAGCAGTAGGATCCACTCCCACCATGTCCTCGATGTAAGCCATGGCTCCATCCCTTGCCCCACCCCACCCCACCCCGGCTGGCAGCACCTACCCCAGCCTCTGCCCCAACCCCACTCCCTCCCTCACCACAGGGGCCTCCATCTACCCCCATACCCCATGCCCCTTCCCTCCCTCTTCCACCACAACAGATTTACCAGCTGGATGCAGCTCTCCACGCTGCCAGGTTGTGCTCCTTGCTACCCATGTGCTGTGCTGCGGCTGTGTGTGTGCACGGAGCACTTATTCACAAATTATCAGCCACATCAGGAAAAAAAAAAAAAGATTTCTGATACAGTCAATTTTCTTTATAAATCGGCACCAATTCGATGCATCGGTGCACCTCTAGTAAATAAAGTATTGGACAACACTGTATCCCCCCTACACTAGCATTATATTCATTCAGAAAAAAAAAAAGAATGATGGTGGTGAGCAACTGGTAATGAGACTCTATGAATGGGGAGTCTCATTACCCCAAGAATGGGGAATTTTTTGAATTTGGAACAACAAATAGATTCCTGGGGACCTGAGGAATGCCAACATTGTGATTATCTTCAAAAAAGGGGGTAAGTCTATGGGTGGGAAATCCTTTCCGTATCAGGGAAAATCCTTGTCTGCATCCTCCTGATCCATGTTCTGTCTCTTGCTGAGAAAGTCCTGCTGGAATCTCAGTGTAGTTTCAGACCATCCCATGGGGCAATTGATATGATCCCGTGTGTTCTCTTCAGTACAAATCCGGTGGTACCTGAGGGCTTAGCTGTATATCACAGCTTTTTTGGTGTATTTCGGGTGATTGCTGGTTCTGTGCAGATATGTATGTTGGTCTGTGGGTTTCTTGTATACTGTGGTCTGTATGCATCTGTACCTAAGAGAACACCCGGGATTGCCACCTCACCAATCTTAAAAAGGCTTTCACCCAGCAAGGACACTCCTCCAGAGAGGTAGATCGCACCTTTGAAAGAGCCACCTGGATACCACGTGAAGAACTGCTGCAGTACAGAAGAAAAACACCCACAAATCGCACACTGCTGGTTATGACGCATCACCCATCCCTTGAACCTGTACGGAAAATCCTCACAAAATTGCAACCCATACTAGACAGAGACCCTATTCTTAAAAAGATCTTCCCAGAGCCACCCATCCTAGCCTTCAGACAAGCACCGAACCTCGCCAACCTCATCACCAGAAGCAAACTTCCTCAAGCCCAGAACACACCGAATAGATCCAGACCATGCCAGGACAAGAAATGCAAAACCTGCCAACACATCTCCACCACCCCCACTATTACTACATCCCACAACAGAGCCATCAGCATCCCAGGATCTTACAGCTGCACCTCCAGAAATGTAATATACCTCATCCAATGGATCAAATGCCCTGATGGAAGATATGTAGGAGAGACCAAACAACAACTGCGCACCAGAATGAATGCACACCGGAAATCCATCAAAGACAGAAACACCCAACTACCGGTGGGGGCACATTTCTCACAGGAGGGCCACTCTCTCTCCAATCTCTCAGTCCTGATCCTCAAGGGAAACTTACACAACACTTCCCAGAGACGAGCCTATGAGCTCCATTTCATCAACCTGCTGGATACTAGAGATCAGGGACTAAACATAGACATTGGATTTTTGATACATTATAATCTGCCTGGCAACCGACTCCCCAGCCCAGCCCCTGGCTTGTTTACTTTTCATTCCATCCAGGAAGAGCACACAGCAACTGCTGCAGCTTCCTTAGCCTGACGAAGGGTTTTTGAACCCGAAAGCTTGCTTAATAACTATTCTCCAACCATTTGGGTTGGTCTAATAAAAGATATCAAATTCACCCAAGGAACCTTGTCTGCCTATGTCCTTAGACCAACACGGCTACAACCCAAACCCCTGGAAGTAGTCAAGCACTTCCCCAATCTTGGTAGCCACTTCTCTCAGAAAATGAACGTTGATGAGAAGATCCAGCACAGGATCCAGCATGCAAGTGCTTCCTTTGGGAAATTGCTTCAGCATGTCTTCATTCATTGTGATCTCCAAAAGACAACAAGAACCAGGTCTACAAAGCAATCAGCATCCCCACTCTCCTCTACAGATGTGAAACATGGGTGACCTACTGTTGTCATCGGGAGAGGTATCACCAATGATGCCTCTAGAAAAATCTCCCCCACCGGGATTCAGGACAGACTCAGGAGTGACTCCGCCAGGCCTAGGGTAAGGGAGGACCAAGTTAGGGAACTTCTGGAGGGGCTAGACGTATTCAAATCAGCAGGTCCAGACGCTCTCCACCCTAGGGTGCTTAGGGAATTGGCAGGGGTCATCGTGGGGCCCCTGGCATGGCTTTACAAGCACTTATGGTGCTCTGGCCAGGTGCCAGAAGACTGGAAGGCCAATGTGGTCCCCATCTTCAAAAAAGGGAGCAGGGAGGACCCAGGCAACTATAGGCCCATTAGTCTTACTTTGGTCTTGGGGAAGCTCTTTGAAAAAACTATCCAGGAGCATATCTGGGAGGGACTAGCAGGGGGGAGGATGTTTAAGGGCAACCAGCATGGATGGGTTCATTAAGGGCAGGTCCTGTCAGACCAACCCGATAGCCTTCTACGATCAGGTCACAAAATCATTGGATGCAGGTATCTCAAGAACCATTAGTGAGTTGTGGTAGAGATCATCCTCAAATTGAGGGATTGCCATCACCACCAGCATTATGTTCATTCAAACACGTTGCCCTTTCTTTTGTACAAAGTATGGATTTGTACTTGTGCCTACCAGTGCCTATCCTAAAATGTTTGCCATGTGTAATGGATCTGTGTCACTGGCGCTCAGACATTATTCTACTAAGACTTAGCAAAACAGAAGTGGTTGAATGTTTTCCCAGGTTTATGTATAAATTATTTTTAAAATATGAAAATAACGTTTTCAGCTACATATTCTAAGGGATTTTTGTACTTCAAGGATAGTAAATCACTTTGCATTTAACTCTAAATCATGATACCAACTCCTGAGGCGTGAAAAAACTAATACTAAATTCTAAACTCACTTAGTCATATTTAATCTTTACATAGTCTCTCTACTTGAATGATCTCTTCTTCCACATTGTTCAAGATTAAAGGAGTAATGGGATAGGTGCAATTAAGATATGTCAATCATACTTCCCTCTGCCCAAGCAATGGTTGTAGACCAAAGCTACTTTGAGAGTGAGGACTTCTCCCCACCTTTCAGTTCACTACTAATTATGCTGACACACAAGACAGTAATTGTCACTTTTTCTTACTGGGAGCTGCTAATGACAAAGGCCTTCTTATGTACAGCCCCCTCTATGCTGACTGCACACCTTTCTTGCAACAAGTATCATATAGTGCATGGCTAAATGAAAAAGTAATATTGGCACATTAGTACGGAAAACATCAACTTTAATATGATGCAACCAGCTGCTTATTCCTACCCACCCCCACTCCCCTTTATCACCTTGCTGGTTTTTGTTATTTTAACATCTGGTACATAATTTCTTCTCCCCAACTGTATCCTCTTTACACAGAAGGGTGACCTTATTTAATATTCATTGGACTATAGCAAGAATGGCATACCTTGGTGCCTAGGACACTCACCTGTGAGACTGCTTCCTCTTCTAATGAATAGTCAAGTATTTTATACAAAATAAAGTAGCTTCAATGACAGAGCCTTATTGAATACCCTATAGCCCAGTAGTCCATGTAATCTCCTACGTTTGAGGCCCTGCTCCAAACCAAACAGGGGGCATTTTAACTGAATTCACAACATCTCAGGTTCCCCAGTTCCTCCATGTGGTTTTGTTTTACGGGAGGGGAGGAGGCCTTCATCCAGCGTGCATGTTTTAAAAATGCCTAATATGTCAGGCCCCATAGTGATATAGACCTTATTTGAAAACTTGGGTGAGCTACCAGGCATTATTAGAACTTGGATAGTTACATACATATTAACAGCAGGCACCTAGGGACTATACTAGCAGAAATGTAGGCATCTACAGACTCAAAGAAGTCTTAAGTAAAATGCAAGCAGAAAGTATTTTAAAGGGGAAAACAGCTCTGATGAAAAGACAGCTTTCTGAGCAAGGCAATATTAAAGGCATAGCAGCACGTAATCTTGATGCAAAGGAAAGATGAGAAGAGACCAATATGGCTGGATCAGCAGGTGTTTGGAGACCTAAGGATTAGACATTAAGCACAGAAAGGTCTTGTAGCTAAGCACTACATGTTCATAGACCAAACATGTATGAACATAATCAGAAAGGTTAAGGCACAAAACAGGGACATAAAAGGCAATAAAAAAAGACTCTTACAAATAAAAGATGCAAAGTAAATCTCTGTTACTTAATGGGGAAGATGAGCAAGAACTAAGGCCAGAAGAATGTTCAATGACTTTACTTAATACAATGGTTCATTCTGACTGGATGCTGACATAATACAGAACAAGGGATGGAAACATACAGAATAGAAAATAGAATAGAGAAATAGGAGGTTATGTAATATGTACATGAACTCAAGTCAGAAAGGCCTGATTAAAATTTACCATGGCTGAAGCAGTATCCAAACCGTTAGCAATTATCTAATTTATGAACTTACAGAACATGGACCAGGGACTGGGGAAGGACAAACAAGGCAAAAAATGAAAACAGGAGCAGACGAGGAATTATAGACCAATCAACCTAACTTTGATGTACCTGGCAACACTGGAACATATTATTAAAAATCAATTTGTAAGTACCTAGAAGATGTGTGTGATAAAGAAGATCCACTGTGCATTTGTCCAGAGCCACCATATTAAATCAATTAATTAACTTCTTTGACAAGATAACTATAGGAATGATAGATGAATGTTCTTAAAGTCAAGCTATAACACTGATATAGACTACAATCTGGTACATGAACTTGAGAGATAAAGTCAGACTCTAAGATGCATGCACAACTAGTAGGAAAAAAATAAACCCATACACTCAAAGAGCAGTTATCAATAGTTTGCTGTTGAACTGGGAGAATGTATCAAGTGGGTCCTACAGAGGTTTGTCCTGGATCTAGTTCAACTTAAAATTCTCAAGAATGCTATGGATAATGGAATACAGAATACACTTACAAAATCTGTAGATGACAATCATCAGGAGGTTCAAACACTTTGGACAGAAATACCATTCAAAATTATTATTTTTTTAATATCAATCATTTGATTTTGATAAGATGCGAAGAAAACTGAAGAGTCTCTAGAGAAAGGCAACAAAAATAAGCAGGGTTAGAATATAGAACCTATGATAAAAGGTTGAAAGAATTTAGTTTTTCTAGAAAACAGCCCCTTCTTCCACCTCTGTATTTCTCAATCTCTGATTCTGAGTCTGTTAGACCTACGTTTAAAATACCTTAAAAATAAAAAAAAGCAAATTACTATTTAAAAATCAAAATGACATAATATCAGTAATATACAGAAATAGTGTCCTCCAATATACAGTCTCTATTGCTTTGAATGCTTTACTCCTCCCATACCTTCCTTCTATCCTTATGCCAAAACATCTGCTCCTTCACTTGTCTTATAAAAACTGTTTCTTCTCTAGGCAGCTCCAACAAATACAGCAAAGTTATGAGCTCAGATGCTCCAGCTTTGTATCATGTTTAAGAATTCAACTGCCAAGTCAGGCCACTCACTCTATGGCTTTGCTTCAGCTCAGAAAGGTTGGGGATATTTGTTTTTAGTTTGTTTTAAAGCAAAAAGCTGACTGTTCCTTTATCCAACATTCTCCCTCTTCTCTTTCCCAAAAATGGATCATTGTTGGGATTGGTTCTCAGGATACAGCAACGAAATATATTCTGATGTGCCATAGCACTGGTAAGGACTATTTAAGGCCAAATCCTGGTCCAAATCCAGCAGAGGAACTGGGGGCCATAAAGAAGTGAAAATGTATGCACGTTTCAGACTCTACAGTTAGCATTTATAGTAAGTGAGATTTAACACTTTTTTATTTATATAGCCTATACATTTCTTATATTTTAGTATTTCAGCTTTGTGCAAAAATTAATTCTTTTGCAGGAAAGAACCCCTACTAAATCTTCAATATAAGTTTTATAGCACTTTTTGTAGTTTTGGGAAATGGAGTGCCCATCCTACCAAACAATAGTTTACTTCCTCATGGGAAGTGATGCTTGATTTGTTTTCCTATGTTTTGCATTGTGTTCTAGAGTGCCAAATTATTCTCCAAGTGTCTACAAGGTAAACAAGTTTATAGGGGTTAAACTGAATTTAAATCTGTTGGTTTAAGGCTCTCATTATGTCATCTTCACGTCAGAGATGAAGACTTACTATACATGGCAAAAATGCTACGATAGGTGCTGGTAGGCACAAGCACAATTTAATCAAAACAGCAAAGTAAAGAACAATTAATAAAAACAATTTTACATATAAAAAA